>NW_015659004.1:271036-295157 GCF_001515625.1 Sinocyclocheilus rhinocerous | reverse complement strand
GCACCGCACCGGTGTGGATATTGTACTTTGCGCTCACAGATTCTAGCCTACGTCTTGGAATATATGACTCAAATAAGCATTTTCACCGGATATTGTCATCTGAACAAGTAAGTAACAAGTCTGCCACGTTTGTTCTGACCAACTGAGGAAAAAAGCATTACAATAAATCACGCTACCAAAGGTGATTTAATCTAAATGAGCTCATATCACATCAAACCTTGCAAATTATTATTATTGTTATACTTTATTCTCAAATTGTTAATGTTAACAATATCAGCATTGCGTGACTATGAGTATAGAGCAGGGATCACCAGACTCGGTCCTGGAGGGCCGATGTCCTGCAGAGTTTAGCTCCAACCCTAATTAAACACACCTGAACCAGCTAATCAAGGTCTTACTAGGTATACAGGCAGGTATGTTGAGGCAAGTTGGAGCTAAACTCTGCAGGACACCGGCCCTTCAGGATCAAGTTTGGTGACCCCTGGTATAGAGTGTATAAGCGAGTAGATTAAAATTTTTGTGCAGTCTAATCTCTAATTGTCATACCACTCGAATTTCATATTAAGAAATTCTTTTAACCCAAAAAGCAAATTATGCTCCCTTCGAACTGGTTGTCTTTAAAATACAAATCTTGTGTAATCCCAGGCTATCTGTAATCAGAAGCACATTTAAAACTGGAATATAATTTAATTTCATTCACATGTGTTTCATAAATACATAACCCTTTCTGGATTACAAGCCGCCATCAAAATTATACATTTAATTATTTCAGCTGCTGTGAGAAAAGGCTATAAACGATCCTCCACCTGCAGGATCCTCACATGCGATAGCCTAGTAGCCGGGACAACTTCTTTATGTTTACAGAAGTGACGTAATGACGCAGCGGCATGCTCGAATTTCCCGCGAAAACCTACCTGTACCACTCAAATTATAAAACATTATAAACTGACCGTTGTGAATCGGGCTAAAGTAAGGCGATAGTTTCGAACACTGGCTGGTTATGTACTTGCTCAAATATTGATTTCGGATCATTTTTAACCAAAAAAAGTTACGGACTGCAGCTTTAATTAAACATACAAGAGCAAGCTACTTGCAGAGGGTTTTAACTTTTCTAACTGTGCGATTAATCTGATGGTTTGCGGTACACTTACGATATCAGAGCGGATCGTTCATTCAACAACAATAGACCCGCTAAGAGTAATAAGAAAGTCTTACACAGAGTATATCCGAAAATAATATCAAGAGAAGGCAGTTTTTTTTTTTTTTTGGCCGATAAATTGGCTGGACCTACTTTCCTTACTTACGGAAATGACGCAAACACGCAACGAGTGACGAAGGCCTAGGTAAACACGAAATTTCATACCAAATCCGACCCGACAGCTTAAAATATAAGTCAGGGTAAATCAAAAACACTGTTTTTAACACTGATTTTTAATGTAACTTTAATTTGTCGATTTAACCTAATCTTATTTCATGTGTGCTCTTGTGCAGATAAAACTTTGTATATATGAATATTGGCCATGGTTACTAAAAAGACACTTGTGACATCAAATGGCGTTATAGTGATTATGGTTACAAGTATCAAGCAAATATTTGTAGTTAAATGAGAATAATTAATGTTTTATGTTTAAACATATACCATGCCATCCCAATCATACAATGTCTAAAAACTAGGGCTGTGCGATATTGAAGAAAAATGCGATATGCGATAACTCATTAAATAATGCGATATTCGATATGCGATACGATAATGCTTAAAGTGCCACATGCTCAAATGAAACTGTTTTACTCAGCTGTTGCTGAGTCAGTTCTGTGAACTTCTATAACTATCTTGTGTCCAATATATATGGTTATTTGAATGTATTTATGTACCAAGAGTTCCTGTTTGCGCACAAGTGGTGAATAAAGCTCATTCTGATTCTGATTCTAATAAGAAAGCACCCCTACAACAACTTCTGAAAGTGAACGGTATGTGTTTTAGTCGAGCATTACATAAAAATTTCATTTTTAACATTAGTGTAATCATTTTAACATGAGTTTAGGAACTGAATAATAAAAAGGAAAAATAAAACACTGCTTAGTATTTCCTCTTTGAATTCAATATGCACTGATTCTTATTTAAGCTACAAATGTTATTTAGGTAAGAGCAGTGAGTGATTTTCTCTTTGTCTTTTGTTCATGGCCCCAAATATTGCAAGCTGTAGCGATATGCATATTGCGATATGTACATTTGCGAAATTTCGATATATTGCACAGCCCTACGTAAAAACTCATTACTGGTGAGGTGACCACAGTGGCTAAATGTAACTGTAATGTCTGTATAGTGCAGTATGGTTCACCAGAACATCAAGAACCGCAGGAGGAGGATCTTTCACCCTGCAGAACACAGTTAGCCTCAGGTCAGATGTGTTTGCACACTCTGCATGATTTTCCACAGAAGTGCAAGGACCAGACTCCTGGCCCATTTCCTGGAAGATTGTGTGGTTGATTGGAGGTGGAATTAGTCAATAGTTAAGCTGAAATGTCCTCTATGCAGGGCAGGGTCAGGTTCAGCTGCATCCAGCATGCTGTGCTCAAATGCTATTTAAAGCCCAGCAAAAGCTGTGGCCTTACAGGCCTAATCTTCTCTTCACAAAGATGCATTAATCTATGGCTTCAATTTATGGGGCTGGATGGCAGCTTTAGGTCCTGCAAGAGTGGGATGGGTTACAGCTGCATCAGGACCCAATGGTATTGGTGTATCTCGTCCTTGTGTGTGGATTTCGCTGATATGAATCGCTCTCTGGGAACAGGCCCTTGAGGAAAAAGAGTTTATCTGAAAGGGAGCGATGGAGTGGGAGGGGAACGGTGTGGAGATTACATAATATTCGTCATGGCTTAAGAGAGTGGCTAAAGGTAATCTTAACCCTGCTACACAGATGACCACTCAAGAGTTGAGATCATAGCTAAAGATGACTATTTTAGACTAGTGAGTTCTGGAACACGTAGAGAAAGAATAGCGGTTGAGTTAACTAGGGGGAAATCCCCTCCAAACCTGATGAGATTTTAAAATATATGGGTAAGAGAAAATACTATTAAAATATAAAAATTTTTTTTTTTTTTTGCAAATGTAATACTTTGGATTATAAAAGCTAGCATGTCTTTACATTCTGAAATAATAGTAAATTGAATAATAATTAATAATATTTACTTCAAGGCATCAAATCAAAGTATGAAGTGTCACAAGAATAATATTATGATTATACAAGTGAAATAAAAGTAGCTGACATTAAATCATTTTGGAAAGTTGAAAGTTTTTATTGTTTTACAAAGAGTCTGCAATTTTTTTTAAAATAATTTTAATGCATGCCATTTTTATCCCCTCATATTGAGTGACAGCACATGATAGATTTGCACTTTAATGCTTGTACTTTAAATAATTAAAAAATTAAACTAGTGAAGACAAAAAGTTCAGTAAAATTGTTTAAAACTTGTGTGACCAGTTACAGGATCCCATATGCAATAAATTTTATCATAAAATCTTGATCATGATTTAAAAACACACACATTGACACGTTATGTGTTATATACACCATTGCAGGTTATGTACTGTACCCAACTTGTCAAGGACAGAACAAATGCAGAAGGGATGGGGCAAGGAAGGAGAGAGTGAGACGGGGAGGGAGGAAAGATCAGACCTCCCCTTTAACCTGTGGCAGCAGTAGCAGCGTTCTTGATCCATGACAGTGAAACAGCAAGTGCTTGGTGTCCATACGTCTGTGAGATTCATCTGGAGGATTCAGCATCCACGCTAAACTACCAGATGCAAAGGTAAATTGATTTATTCAATAGTAGTATTCTGATATTTGTGCGTTTTCCTGCATTTCTGTTTTTATTATTTCTTGATGAACAGATTTTCATGTAAGTGTAAAAGATCTATAAACCTAGCTTAAGGAACAATGCATAAATACAAAAAATACATAAGGTGATCCTTTTAAATGATCATAAAATGATTGGATGATCATTTATCCCATTCATCTTCTATAAATTTGTCTTAAAATCAAGGTGACTGATGCAAATGGTGTTCATTTACTGTACATGTGCATTTAACTGGTTACTGTTTTCTAAATGTTCCTATGATGCAGATGTGATCACTGATAATAAATATACATTAGTGTGTGTGATACAGTATGTGCTGACATATACTGTGAGATGGGGTAAAAGTAAAGGCTGTGTAAATCAGGATAACAGTGGCCTATAGATCCGATTAAATCCTTAGCTTGACAGATGGACTCATCAGAGGAAGCAGCCAGGAGTTTTAAAAATGTAAATATAAATAAAAAAAGAAGTTTTTGTTACAATTAATGAAAAAATATTTATAATATGTATTTAAGGTCTATGCAATAAATGATATGACTAAAAATAAATATGAATACAAATACCATAAATGACTTGTAGATCAAAGTGTTAATATTTTACATTAAAATATTAATTATTATTGGATGAGCCACGTTGAAGCTGTATAATAGCCCATTCACAGTATGCACAGTTTGCTTGCCATAGCTCTGTCTTTCTGTAGAACTATATTATTTGGTGGAATAATTGCTTAATTTGATTTATTTTAAATAATAATAAGAAAAGTAACTATTTATTGGTTGTTTTATTTTTTTGTCATTCTGATTTATATGAGTTATACGCAATGCAAAACTTATAGATTATTGGTTTAATATCTCATGTGTGAATGATTAATTGCTGTATTATTAGTTGCATGCATTGTGTGAGTATCAGGAGGTGTCTGCAAGATTACAGTGGTTATTTATTGGTTTAGACACATGAGCACATGTCCTCCTATAACCTATAGATGCCAGATTGTAACAAAAGTGGCTCTCTTGGTTGGTCGATTTTTGGAAGCGGTTAGTTATAGTTAGACACTGGGTTATTGTACACCGCGAAGCCCAATTATTGACTATGTTAACTGTAACTCACTGTCATATTTAGACAGTTGTGGACTGGCAGTCATATGGGATGAGATTCTATTTTAGGATTCACATGGTAGTCTGTAAACATTTATCCTGCTTTGTTTTAATATTTTTGCACAATAAAACGTGTTAATATGGTCACATCTAAATTAATTAGTTTTTATCAAGACTAATATAACTGAATTAGTTTTATTCAATGCAGATATGGCTGAATCATTCTGACTATACACCAACTTGAGTGACTTTAAAGGGATAGTTTGCCCCAAAAATAAAAATATAATTTACTCACCCTTTGAAAATGCTGGTAACCAAACAGCTGACGGTAGCCATTGACTTCCATAGTATTTTTTTCCATACTATGAAAGTCATCTGTATGTCTTCACTTCTTACAGTGTGGAAAGCAACATCCCAGATTCTTTTTGAAATATGAAACTATGGGAAGGTTGTGATGGTCTATTACCAAATCTGCACAAGCCATACATTAGTAGAAGTTACAGAGTATAAGGAAGTGAGGTGGGAAGAGTTAATACGCTTGGTAACAGTCTAGTTGTCACACCAATTAGACTTACATCTCAAAGGCTCTATTATACCGGAAAAGAGAGCTTGTGATGTGTACCAAACAAAAACCGCAGCATCTGTCACTGTCATTGCCCTTAACCTTTCTGTCACCAATTAGGGAACCTGTAGCTGAAATGGCTGAGAGTGTTTGCTTAAACGATGTTAAGTTCTGCACAATGACTGTATAGGAATATGTTTTTCAGTGTGCTTTAATCATAGACATTAATAATAATAATCATCATCATCATTATAATTATTATTATTAATTGTATAATTCATTTTTATAAAGGAATGAATAGACCTATTTAACATTTAAACTATAGTTCACCCAAAAATGAAAATACTGTAATCATTAAAATGTCTCTCTCTTTTTTTTTTCTTTCTTTCTTTATTATTATTATTCGTATTATTCTTATTTATTTTTTAACCAAAAATGTTTGCTTACCAGCATTCTTCAAAATACTTTTTTGTTATTGTTTTTGCATTTGGAATAAGAAAGATTTGGAATAACATGACAGAATTGTAATTTTGGGATCTCTTTAATGCTAAAATTAAAGGTGCTGTATGTAGGATTGACACCGAGTGGTTGAACTAGGTATTGCAGTCCAAATTCAAAATATTGGAGAGGGTTTTTTTCACCCGGCCCCTCCTCCTCAGACTTGACGCACACGCAGGTTGCCAGATTGATGACACCGACAGGAACGAGGGCACTTGACTGATGAATGGAATGAAATACGCTGTGTTTTCCGCCAACTGGCAACCCGGTGTGACGAAATACAATTGGGTAAACTGGCAGTGGGCGGGTTTCACAAACCAAACACAGACCGACATTCCGGCCTGGAACGCACATTTTCAAAGGAGAATAACTGACTAGCATTGCTTTTCAGATAAACAAGTATGTTAACTTAGCATGCTTCTTAAATATCTGCAAACATATTATGGTATTTTTATGCTTTAGTAGAGTCAAAAACTTGTATACAGCACCTTTAAACAGAAGTCAACAGTGTTGCTTTAAATCAACAATCAGCAGCCTTATGGAACAGGTGTGGGATCAGTCTGAGAAACACTGTCCTCCTTCGCCACTGCAAAGACGTACTCTGGAAGTTAATAGGTTGCAGCAAGGTGACTGACAGCCAGCTACCTGATTGGCTGAGGAAAGCATGTTATATTAATCCTACTTAAATGAAGTAGGATAAACTTGAAATAAAATGAATATCCATGCCATTGTCATACTAAAAGTTGATATTTTTCTCAATTGATTTTTCTCATTGATGTTTGTTTTGATTCAAAATTATAAAGTAAATCAGATTTTTTAAAGGCAAATGTATTCTGATCCAGAGAAATCTAAACTTTTTTTTTTTTTACTCTTGTGATATGTTGTGTTTCAGAGATTATTATGAGGAAGCCATTAGAGACTCTGGACCCTGCAAGGAATCGGGGAGTATATTGTTCCTGTCAGGTTTAAGTAGATCCATAGATTTCAGACCACCGGACCCCCAAGCTGCCCGTCAACCATGGATCCAACGTTCCCCAGTGTCAAACTGGGGTCAGATTGCACCCCTCTGCAGCGGAACAGCAAGCGCCATCGAGTGCATCATGTCAGGAGGAAACTACGTCCTTCTCGGATTTTTGGTTTTATCCTGAGCATCTCTGCCCTCTCATTGTTCCTGTCTTGGAGTGCC
Source organism: Sinocyclocheilus rhinocerous (assembly GCF_001515625.1). NCBI lineage: Eukaryota > Metazoa > Chordata > Actinopteri > Cypriniformes > Cyprinidae > Sinocyclocheilus > Sinocyclocheilus rhinocerous. Next base: position 287,959 of record NW_015659004.1, on the reverse strand, counting down.
TTTACTTTCACTTTGGGCCCATTCCCAAGATGGACGCCACTCACCTCTCTCACCAACCATGATGGACTTGCAGAGCCAGTGCCACACAGAACTGTCCTATCTTCCGACGAAGAGCACAATGTTTCGGCAGATGCGCCCATCGCTATGGCCTCGTCCGATGAGCACAAGGGAGACTATCCAGAGGATCTGTTCACACTGGAGGAGAGGAGGCAAGGTGCAGTCGTGCTGCATATGTTCGGCATGATGTACATGTTCATTGCCCTTGCTATCGTCTGCGACGAGTTTTTTGTCCCCGCTCTCACCGTAATCACAGAAAAAGTGGAGATCTCGGATGACGTAGCGGGTGCCACCTTCATGGCCGCTGGAGGCTCTGCTCCCGAGCTCTTCACCTCTGTGATCGGTGTGTTCGTCTCACACAGCAACGTGGGCATCGGGACCATCGTGGGTTCTGCTGTCTTCAACATCTTGTTCGTCATCGGGATGTGCGCTCTCTTTTCACGCGAGATCCTCAACCTCACCTGGTGGCCTCTGTTCAGAGATGTCAGCTTTTATATCATTGGACTAATTATGCTTATTGTTTTCTTCCTGGATAACTACATTACCTATGTCGAGAGCATTGGACTGTTACTCTGTTACGCAAGCTATGTCACTTTTATGAAGTACAACATGACTGTAGAGACTGCAATCAAGACTAAATTATTCAGGAATCAAGTGGATGACATTGAAGCTCCTCCTAAGGTGAGTCGAAGTATTCCAGGTGAATTACTCTCTGCTTTTCAGGTCAAAGGTGGCATTCTCCTTCATGTCTCCTTCCACTCCTGTTAGGAATCAGTATATCACAGTGGTTCTCAACAAGGGTGCCGGGGCCCACTTGAGGGTCCTCAGCAAATTTCCAACGTTGACACAGGATGACTTTTATAACATAGTTAATATGATATAATCAATATTATTAGTTATTTTATTATTTTATAAATGCTAAAGAAACAAAAAATTCATATGTGAAATGAAATCATCATTTTCTCAATTGATTTTTCTCATTGATGTTTGTTTTGATTCAAAATTATAAAGTAAATCAGATTTTTTAAAGGCAAATGTATTCTGATCCAGAGAAATCTAAACTTTTTTTTTTTTTACTCTTGTGATATGTTGTGTTTCAGAGATTATTATGAGGAAGCCATTAGAAACTCTGGACCCTGCAAGGAATCGGGGAGTATATTGTTCCTGTCAGGTTTAAGTAGATCCATAGATTTCAGACCACCGGACCCCCAAGCTGCCCGTCAACCATGGATCCAACGTTCCCCAGTGTCAAACTGGGGTCAGATTGCACCCCTCTGCAGCGGAACAGCAAGCGCCATCGAGTGCATCATGTCAGGAGGAAACTACGTCCTTCTCGGATTTTTGGTTTTATCCTGAGCATCTCTGCCCTCTCATTGTTCCTGTCTTGGAGTGCCTTTACTTTCACTTTGGGCCCATTCCCAAGATGGACGCCACTCACCTCTCTCACCAACCATGATGGACTTGCAGAGCCAGTGCCACACAGAACTGTCCTATCTTCCGACGAAGAGCACAATGTTTCGGCAGATGCGCCCATCGCTATGGCCTCGTCCGATGAGCACAAGGGAGACTATCCAGAGGATCTGTTCACACTGGAGGAGAGGAGGCAAGGTGCAGTCGTGCTGCATATGTTCGGCATGATGTACATGTTCATTGCCCTTGCTATCGTCTGCGACGAGTTTTTTGTCCCCGCTCTCACCGTAATCACAGAAAAAGTGGAGATCTCGGATGACGTAGCGGGTGCCACCTTCATGGCCGCTGGAGGCTCTGCTCCCGAGCTCTTCACCTCTGTGATCGGTGTGTTCGTCTCACACAGCAACGTGGGCATCGGGACCATCGTGGGTTCTGCTGTCTTCAACATCTTGTTCGTCATCGGGATGTGCGCTCTCTTTTCACGCGAGATCCTCAACCTCACCTGGTGGCCTCTGTTCAGAGATGTCAGCTTTTATATCATTGGACTAATTATGCTTATTGTTTTCTTCCTGGATAACTACATTACCTATGTCGAGAGCATTGGACTGTTACTCTGTTACGCAAGCTATGTCACTTTTATGAAGTACAACATGACTGTAGAGACTGCAATCAAGACTAAATTATTCAGGAATCAAGTGGATGACATTGAAGCTCCTCCTAAGGTGAGTCGAAGTATTCCAGGTGAATTACTCTCTGCTTTTCAGGTCAAAGGTGGCATTCTCCTTCATGTCTCCTTCCACTCCTGTTAGGAATCAGTATATCAGGTTGGTTCTCAACAAGGGTGCCGGGGCCCACTTGAGGGTCCTCAGCAAATTTCCAACGTTGACACAGGATGACTTTTATAACATAGTTAATATTATATAATCAATATTATTAGTTATTTTATTATTAAATGTCATTTAATTATTTTTTATTAACTTATTATTTGAAATGCTAAAGAAACAAAAAATTCATATGTGAAATGAAATCATCATGACAGTTTCTGTTAATAATATTTTATAGATAGACAAACAGATAGAGTATAGTTATAGTTCTGTTCATCTTATATTATTTACTAATATTTGGCACTTGAAATATTTTTTTGGACGGTGAGGGGCCTTCCACTTGTTTTTTTTTATGAAGAGGAACCCAAGTGCTAATGAAATAACTAGTATTTAACAACACCTTAGTTCTTAAAGTATGCCATTGTGCAAAAAAGTATAGTACCACTTATTAAATATGTACTTGTACGGAGCCCCTAAAAGGTCATGGTGATGATAAAAAAAAATATGAGATTGGAGAAAAAATTATATTTCAATGCTTTGATGTCTTTCTCGGGGAAATGCTATACTCTGCAAAACATTATGTGCATAAATAATGGCATTCAAACATTAAAAAAAAAAAAAGTTGACTTTTTTAAAAATCTTCTAACAACTGCAATTCATGCCCATTAAGCAATTAGACTACGAGGACTGAAAATAAAGCACATGTACATTTGTGCTCATGCTCTGATGACTTATGGGAATATAATGAGTAGCCGATGCTCACTGGTTTTTATGGTGCATTTTGGGAGTTTCTGTGGATCTTGAGCATTTAACAGAACAAGGAAGCTGATTGCAACAGCAGTGGGAGCGGAACCCGACTGTTGGCTGAGATTCAGTGTTCCCAATGAAAAGAACACAGACAGTTTTATCACCTCTCTGAGCCGGATTAGGCATTATATCAGGTGTCACCTGGACAGAGCAGACAACACTGCTCTGAGAGCACACAATCAGCTGAGTAAGACCAGAACCACTGCTGTATAGACAGAGATGGACAGCAGAAAGAGAGAGCAAAAGTAGTAGAGATGAGGCAAGATGGAGTTAAGGAAGAAAGTTGTTAAAATCTTTTACTTTCCCCTTTTGCTGAAACCTGTGTTTTATCAGCCAGACATCTCAAGAGGCATAGATATCTATTTTTGTCTTTTCCTGGCACAATTAGCTTTGTTAATACCACTTCACACAGTTGTTTAAATTTGTGAGTCTTAACCAGCATTTCGTCTATTTTTCCCCAGTAAAAATATTTCTTTCGGGAAAAAAAAACTTATATAAATTATTAAAATTCAAAAGATATATTGTTATACTAAATTGTATTACATTTTTGTCATAAATTTGTCATTTACTTTCCCCTTTTGCTGAAACCTGTGTTTTATCAGCCAGACATCTCAAGAGGCATAGATATCTATTTTTGTCTTTTCCTGGCACAATTAGCTTTGTTAATACCACTTCACACAGTTGTTTAAATTTGTGAGTCTTAACCAGCATTTCGTCTATTTTTCCCCAGTAAAAATATTTATTTCGGGAAAAAAAAACTTATATAAATTATTAAAATTCAAAAGATATATTGTTATACTAAATTTTATTACATTTTTGTCATAAATTTGTCAGTAATATTGCAATCTTGTTTTAGAGATGTTTACATATTTTTACTGGGAAAATACTGATTATGAAAGTACAAAAATGTTTACTTAGCTGTTTAATGTTTGTCTGTGTGTCCATTATAGGACAAACAACTACTGGGTGGACATTTTAAAAGTTATTTCACTATCAAACAAAGCGTTATTAATATGCATAAATCTGACAGGCACAAGGAACATAAATATACAGTGCATGCAGCTTACTTTCATATTTCCAATAGCTCTTCTCTTCTCTTTTCTTTTTCTTATATATATAAATTGGTGGTGTACTATTAATTAAAAAAAAAATTACAAAAAGAAAAAATTCTACAACAATATATGTGAGAAAAATTTTATTACATTTTTGTCATAAATTTGTCAGTAATATTGCAATCTTGTTTTAGAGATGTTTACATATTTTTACTGGGAAAATACTGATTATGAAAGTACAAAAATGTTTACTTAGCTGTTTAATGTTTGTCTGTGTGTCCATTATAGGACAAACAACTACTGGGTGGACATTTTAAAAGTTATTTCACTATCAAACAAAGCGTTATTAATATGCATAAATCTGACAGGCACAAGGAACATAAATATACAGTGCATGCAGCTTACTTTCATATTTCCAATAGCTTCTCTTCTCTTTTCTTTTTCTTATATATATAAATTGGTGGTGTACTATTAATTTTAAAAAAAATTACAAAAAGAAAAAATTCTACAACAATATATGTGAAGAAAGCATTTAGACACTTTCTGGTTGTCAGACATTAATAAAATGACCTTGGGTCCAATTGGTTAAAAGCCCCCCCCAAAAAAAAAAATATATATATATTTGCATACTTTATTTGCAGAAGCCACTAATGCAGTGAAATTCAAACTTTTTAAGCAAGACCTAACTGCCCAAAAGTGTCTACATCATTTTGGGGCCACTGTATATTGACCCATTGCTGCAGGTGATATAAATAATGATTATATAATAATGATGTATGATTATATGCCATGCACTGTTGAATTAACTTGAATCTGGATATCAGTTTAGCGGTATTATGTATTATTGATCGTTTAAGAGGCCCATATGAAGCCAGTTCAACCTGTCCAACCTGCAGTGTTTCGTTCAAACAGCTTGAGTCTGATTTGTTGTTTGCAGATGCAGTTTGTCCCACGTATGGAACACAGGCGAATCAGCTGACCATGCTGTTTTGATAGGCTTCTTAGTGATGCACCAGGGGCATGTACGTTCCTCTTGAGATTGAGAACAATTAGTAGCATGTTATCTAAATAAACCCACATTCATTAGTCTTAGATTGCTCTTTGCTGGTAGATTGCTTTTTGAATGTAGGATTGTCACCTCAGTACATTGGGAATGTGATTCCAGAAAGCTTGTAAATGTTTCATAAATGTCCCACGCTTCATTCAGAATTGATTTAACACAAAATAAATAGATATCCTTTTATTCACACAGACAGGTGGGCCGTGTAGAAGAAGACATTATAGAGCAATTTACATTGGATTTTCACCCTTCTGGATTGGAATGAAAAAATGGCTTTGGTTTAGAGAATTTTGGTTTAAGGCTTCTAAAATTAAAATGAATAGTGGTAGAGATAGGGGTTGGTGTAGGGCAGTTGGTACATGTGCTCTTTGCTCCTTTAGCCGAAGCTCTGGCTAATCCAATAAGATGTGATCCTTTTAGTACCTCTAAGTATAGACGGGTGTCCTGTTCTTTTTTTAAACTGTGCTCAGATACGGAGTATTGTGGGAAGCTCTTCAGGTTTTTGAATGACATTGTCAGATTTATTTTCATAGGAAGACCTTTGTCACTTAGTGTTTAATGTAGCATTCAGAAACATGGTGGATATCTGCATTTCTGCTTGTGGTTTATGACTCCTAACCTGAAATCCTTTGTAATCCCAAATCAACTGCTTAGAAGGGGTGACGCCAAGCAAAGTAAAAAGACTCTTAGTGCTTAGGGGAGTGACCTGCCTTCTGAAGAAGACTTTTGAGAGAATATTGTACATTACAACAACCCTTTTCACTATCTGTCCTACATTACACAATTTCCTGGGAGGCATTTTTGAATTAATGAATTACACCGTACTGCCTGCTATGGATATTTTAAATGATATTCATAGAATATTTACAGCAAATTTGGATATGACATTTAAGTGATAAAGCAGCTGTTCATCTGTAATATAAATACATAATATAAGTATAATTTCAGTCATCTAATATGCTGATTTTTTAATAGTTAGTAAGGTACTTGTTAAATGTAGGTATGGGGATCGGATTAAGGGATCTAAAATATGGTCATGCAGAAAAAGAGATTAATATGTACTTTATAAGTCCTATTAAACAGCCAACATACTAGTAATGTGCATGGTAGGTAATAGTGAGAATTGGTATTTAAAGTGTTACCATAATTCACCATAAAAACAGCTTTTCTATTGTGGTCTTTATCTCTATATAATGTACTTTATCTCTGTACATTTTTTTTTTTTTTTTAAGTATAATTTTTACTTCTTTAGGTGTAAAACTAGTAAATAAGTAAAAATAAAAATAAAAATGTGCACCTTTAATATTATAAACTGAGGAAAATCTGAAGAAAATCTAGCCTGATTGCTAGAAGTATTTGGAAGATGAGCCAAAGTGTACTTAAAGTTGCAATATAATGAAACTAGCGACAGATATTTTCTTCTGTATTGTGACATCCCAGTGAAAAGTCATTGAATTATCAAACCTATTTTGCAGTTTGTAGTACTATATAATATTCTCAGTGCCTTAGTAGACTCTGTAGTTAGGCAAATCTTTGCTGGTGTAATTCAAACCATATTTAACTCTATATGAAAAGTAAAGAAGGGAGAGTGTGAGAACCTGGTATCATGTGTTGTGTGAGTTAATTTACGAATCCTTAAATGCCTCTGTCTCTAAAATTGGTTACCTTAAGCCTCTTTAGTGTGCCGGGCTGCCTTCTCTGGTTAACTACTGGACTCTTGCTAAGAGACACTGTAGAGGCAATTCAAGTTCTCAGATGACCCATATGACTAAACCTGGAATGAAGTCCACAGGATTTACGACTTTTTTAAAAACTGTCTGTCACAGATGGTGTACAAATACAGTTGTTGCAAAATTGAGCTTGATGTTCAATTGGATCTTTTAAAAGCAAAGATGAGTCCGCATCTTCAGTCTCTCTGTTACATCATACTGAATTATCTTCATTAGTTAAGGAGTCTTATGTGCTCTGATGCTTTTGTGATGTAACAGGCAGTCTGTTTATCTAATGTTATACTGATTGATATACAGTAGACTGATTGAGTTCCTGCTGCTACAGGAAAAGTTTAGTATGTTTGGTATATTAATTTGTCAATCTTAAGTATATGTTTTTAACGATTTAAAGAAAAGCAATATCCAAGCTGAAAATTGTGACTTTTGCATCACTGCTTAAAATGTAGAAGTTCCTATATATCCATGTTCTTTCCACTCTATAGATAATACTGTAACGGTGGCATTGCGTGGGTCCAGCATGCTAATTGGTCCAACTAATTGATAAACTGTTACTCGGCAAAGTTCATTAGCAGAATCATAATTTTCCTGCGACTATAGATTGATCAGATTGACTCAAAATGTGTGGAAAAAGAAGGAATGAGTGGGATGTTCTGAATGAGACAGGCCCTGCAATACCTGTGCTACGTTGTCAAAGAAATGCTGTAAAAATGAAATGACATAATTTCAAACAATTCTTCTTATTTCTTTTAATTTGTTTTAAAGTGTTCCGATTACAAATTTATATAATATTTGTGAAATATGTTTTGGATTTTCAGTACTGGATTCCTCCACCCACCCCCCCACTACATATACTACTGTATATAGCTAATATTTCATTATATTATGGTAGATGTTTTACTAGTGAAATCCCTTTTACTAGTAAAATCTTTTCTGGAGGGCTCTTAAAAGCATGAAATGAACTTTTATTTTTCATGTCTCCTACCTTTTGCATCTGTAGTCGTCAGCCAAAGGTTTGCATCTCTAGTCGCTTGCCAAAGTGGTATGGTGCAATCAGTCCATCAGAATCATAATTTTCCTGCGACTATAGATTGAAACTGTTACTCGGCAAAGTTCATTAGCTGCTCTCTAGTAAGATCCCCATGACTTCCTTTTCAGTATTTGTGTCTTGTGTAAAATGCATGTTAAATCCGATTACAAATTTATATAATATTTGTGAAATATGTTTTGGATTTTCAGTACTGGATTCCTTCTTGGATTGCACTTCTTGATTCAGGATTCAGCTTTGAGACTCTGATTTTAAGGTCCTACGTGTAGTCTTAGGCCTCAGTCAGATTTTTGACTGCTTGGTGCTTGTCTCTAAAGAAACAGGATTCCCTGAATTATCGTCATTGATATCGTTATCGCAATAAATACCAGAAATATCGTGATATATTTTAAAGCCCATATCGCCCATCCCTATTGGTGCTTAATGTTATGTTTAAAATTATGTTCACATGATTGCCATGTAATGAATTCTATAATGTGAAAATATAAACTAAAACGCCAATGGTAGTAAAATATAACATTCATTTTTTTTCGAAGTTGTAAATTTTGCAGAATCTTTTGCGAGAAAATTCTATTTAAGTCTTATTTAAAAATTTCACATTTGTTTCAATGTTACGTCAATGCCATTTCTTTGTAATTCTGAAATGTACTAGCAATTTCTGAGTGAAAATTGTTTCTACACCATTTTTTCATCTTTATAATTTCTGTAACTATCAAGTTTTAAAAACTGTAAGAGAATAGCGAAGTCCACACCACAGCTATAACTATAACAATAACGATAGAGAAATGATATCGCTGGGATCAAATTCGGGGCAATTTTTTATTCCAGCTTATGACTGATAAAAACATCAACAGGCAATAAGCATCCATCCTACTTTAATTGGACAGTAATTGGAAGGTGGGTTAGAATAATGTTGTCATCCATTTGTCTGGAGGATAATGTAGTATAGTTTTCATTCTTAGTGCGAACGGCCTTAACTCAGACGTTTAAGATTGTTGGCCTAGCAGCAGGACGTCCGGTAATGTCAGACAGCTTCAGCGAGCTGGTCTCCGGTTGGCTGACCTCTGCTGCTCGCTGAGCACACAGAGCTCAGCTGTATTTTCATAGGCCAGAGCTTATCTTCCACCTGCAGAAAGACCAAAGCTGGGAAGGGAGGAACGTGAACAGGGAGCAAATGGCAGAGCCTGCTAATCACGAAGGAAACGTGCTTAAGCCCTCTATGCTCTACTGGGCTGATTAGGCTTAATTAAGGCTGCTCGTGTGTCTCTGCTGAGCCAACTGATTTTCTCATGAGGACACTGCTGGTGCTGCCACCTCACTGGGAAAGGGCTTGTTGAAAAAGAGCTTATTTGAACCATTTAGGAGCAGAGCTATAAACAATTTGAACTTGCAATAATGTATTCTCTCTTATGTACCTGAAGACTATGAAATAGTTCCACAAAATAAATAAATTACATTGTTTTCTTAAAATAAAATAAATTACTTGTTTTTTTGTTCTAAAATGTTTATTAAATAGAAATATAATTTAAATATTACATACCCCTTGCAGAATGTGCAAAATGTTAATAATTGAAACAAAATAAGAGGGATCATGAAAATTGCATGTTATTTTTTATTTAGTACTGTCCTGAATAAGCTATTTCACATAACAGATGTTTACATATTCTCCACAAGACAAAATAACTGAATTTATAAAAAATGACCCCATTCAAAAGTTTACATACCCTTGAATCTTAATAATATGTGTCATTTCTTGGATGATCCACGACTGTTTTTATATTTTGCGATATTTGTTCATGAGTTCCTTGTTGGTCCTGAGCAGTTCAACTGCCTGCTGTTCTTCAGAAAAATCCTCCAGCTCCTACACATTCTTTGGTTTTCCAGCATCTTCTGCATATTTGAACCCTTTCCAAAAGTGACTGTATAATTTTGAGATCCATATCTTCACACTAAGGACAACTGAGGGACTCGTACACAACTATTACAAAAGGTGGAAACATTTACTGATGGTCAAGAAGGCTACACAATGCATTAACAGCCTGAACAGGATGATAATAAGTGTAAATTCTTCTCATTTTGTTTAACAGTCATATTTTTTCATTTAGTTGGACTTCAGAAGCTACATAAATTACATGTTTCCCAGAAGACTAACTATTTCTTACAAAATTGTCATAATTTCTTATGCATTGTGTGGCCTTCTTGAGCATCAGTACGTTTTCACTTTTTGTAATAGTTATGCATAAGTCCCTCAATTGTCCTCAGTGTTAAAAGATGGATTTCAAAGTCATACAGTCAATGTTGGAAAGGGTTCAAATATGCAGAAGATGCTGGAAAACCAAAGAATGTGCAGGAGCTGGAGGATTTTTCTGAAGAACAGCAGGCAGCAGTTGAGCTGCTCGGGACAAACAAGGGTATGTAAACTTTTGAATGGGGTCATTTTTATAAATTCGGTTATTATTTTGTCTTGTGGAGTATATGTAAACAAACATCTGTTATGTGAAATATAAAATATATAGAGACGGCTTATGGTAGAGAAATGAACATTCAATTCACAGGCAACAGCTCTGGTGGACATTCCTGCAGTCAGGTTGAAACATGAGAGCACCAGATTTTAAAGAAAGAGAGAGAGAGAGGAAGTACAGGTACTGCTCACTCGCTCGCTTCTTCCAAACAACAAGCGCAAAGCCAGGAGCTTTAACTCACAAACACACCTCCCCTTCTCCACCTCATTTAATTCAGCCTCCTCTGCATTTCCATTAGTGACAAGACACATTTTGATCAGACGCCCTCAATACTGAAATAAAGAGTGCTAGCCTAGCAGACAGGTACAATGGACAGAGTGTTTCCTACAGATTTCTCACTGTGTTTTAGCTCTGGAAAATCCAGATTTAGATGGTTTTGAAGCATTATAGTTTTTGTTAAAAAGGTGTTTGATTGCGATTTCACTTTTTTAACATTAGTTAGTGTGTAATGTTGCTGTTTGAGCATAAACAATATCTGCAAAGTTACGAAGCTGAAAGTTCAATGCAAACGGAGATATCGTCTTTTAAAATTACATAAGCAGTAGCATTTACAAATAACAGCATATCTAAAAGTATGAGACAACAACAAACAAAAAACATAGGCCTACCATTAAAAGCCAAAAAAGTGCACAGGTTCTGCACGATCCTCTTCAATAATATTCTCTGCTTCTCAATCGGGCTCAAACTGATAAGCAATATTAACGACGCCGTTGTTTACAATACAACCGGAGCACATGCCGCCGAGGTGAGGGGCGGGACGTTTAGACGCGCACTAGAGGCGGTTTAGCCAATCACAACACACTGGGCTAGCTAACCAATCAGAGCCCATCGCCTATTTCTGAGGGCGGGGCTTCATAAAAGCAGGAAATGATCAGCGCGTTTCTCAGAGAAGGGACAGAGCGGTGTGGAATAAAGGTAAATTATGTGAAAAAAAATGCGCGGTTTAGCCAATCACAACACACTGGGCTAGCTAACCAATCAGAGCCCATCGCCTATTTCTGAGGGCGGGGCTTCATAAAAGCAGGAAATGATCAGCGCGTTTCTCAGAGAAGGGACAGAGCGGTGTGGAATAAAGGTAAATTATGTGAAAAAAAAATGCTACACAAGCATTAACACATGTTAGACTGCACCCCATAAACACAATCAAGCCTAGAAAAATATTCTAATATTACAATATCACAGGCAACTGAATGACATCATGTTTTTGTGGTTCTAATCTCAAAGGCTGAAGAGGAGGAAGATGAAGACCAGCCTCTGAGCTTGGCTTGGCCAGACACACTGAGGAAGCAAGCAACATACCTCTTCATCTTCCCCATCGTCTTTCCATTGTGGCTGTCGCTGCCAGATGTCCGCAGAGATGTACGTTTGAGTTTTTTTTACATCCATTTAATGCAAAATAAACAAATTTTATTTAGCTATAAAGCAGCTCTAATGAAGACATTAGCTTGATCATCCAGTTAAATTCACTTCAAGTTTTGTTCTTATCTGATAGTGTCAGTGCAGTCAAATAGATAATATACACTGAACAAAATTATAAACGCAACACTTTTGTTTTTGATACAGTGTACAATGGCATTTATATACACTTATCATGGTACCATTTCAAAAATTGTGGTTTACAACATTAACTTACTTGATTTAACCTATACATTTGTGTTCTAAATTAATTTAAAATAAATTTTGTTGGTATGAGTTAAGAAATTGTATGTAGGTTGGTACAGTCAATATATTTTGTATATACTTGAATAAAACGTGTTATTTTAGGTGTTACCATTTTTAGGTTTACAATTTTTTCAGTACAGTGTTGTTATTGTTACGTAAAACTAAAAACTGCTTTGAAATGTTTTTTGTTCATTGAAATAAAGCTGAAATAATAATAAGAAATATTAACCGAAAAACCTAAAAATAAAATGTAATTGGGACTGTTGCCTTTACAAATTACTGGAATAATAAACTGAAACTGAAATAAAAAATAAGTTGAAATAAAAAGAATGAATTATTAAAACTTAAAATGAAAATTGAAAACGTAAAAATAAAAGCTATATTCATAAATACTATAAAAGTATGTACATAAACATTTATAAATAAAATTTCTCACTCTTCATCCATCCTCTGTCATCCTGAATGGATTTTTTCACCTAGCTCATTGCAGTGCTCTCTGGGATTTCTATTTCCCACAAACTATAGATGTGGTTTGGCCAAAACAATGTGATTTTGTGATCTTAGGAGGCAAAATAATTTTACTGCCTGTCTTTTACATGTTAAATTGCCCTTGCAAAGATACCTGTAGTGCTACTAGAGTAAAATCATAATAAATTAATGTCAGATCTCCTTCAAACAGATCTTTGACGACAGCTGAGGCTAATGCCAATTTAACACCGTTTTATCATAGTATTTTCATGGAAAGTTTCAAACACCCAGTACAAATTTCTCCCACAGGTCGGTGAGACTATTGGAATCACAGAAGAGATCATGGGTTTGACTATTCTAGCGGCTGGTACCTCCATTCCTGATCTCATCACCAGTGTTATTGTTGCCCGGAAGGGTCTCGGCGACATGGCCGTCTCCAGCTCAGTCGGCTCCAACATATTTGACATCACCGTTGGGTGAGAGATCTTCATCAGTAACACTAGAATCATCATGTGATAGACTCCCTACTGTAAAACAACCCTTTGAAACATCTCCCTGTGTCTGTTCACTGTCCCCAGCCTGCCTTTTCCATGGCTGGTCTTTTCAATCCTGAACGACCTGACTCCAGTGACCGTGAGCAGCAACGGCCTGTTCTGCGCCATCGTTCTGCTCTTCCTCATGCTCCTCTTCGTCATTATCTCCATCGCTGTGTGCAAGTGGAAGATGAGCAAGCTGCTGGGTTTCTTCATGTTCCTGCTCTACTTTGTGTTCCTGGTGGTCAGCGTAATGCTGGAGGACAAGATCATCATCTGCCCGGTCTCCATTTGATTCCTTTATCGTATACGCCCTTGTTCTTTTTCTGGGAACAGACTCCTATTTATTGGGCATCCGAATGATAACATGAGAGCTTGACCGCAGCTGCGCTGTGGCACTGCATCTTTATATCCACCGAAATCTGAGTAGCAGGGCTTTCCAAGCAGTAGTTTGTTATGGGAAAGTAGTGCAATATTCTGCATGCACTCTCAAAAGCAGTACATGTAGACTTGATGTACTGTAGATTTTAGCCATTTTTAATACGCTGTATGAAGAGGATGGACTTTAAGAGCAAGGAGACACAACATCCAGTGAGGAGGTGGACATCTATGGGGAGTGTCCACAGACTCAGGAAAGGACCTTTGGTGAAAATATGCAATAATAAATCGATCACGATCCTGGGACTGTGCTTTAAAGCTCATGATATCATAAGCCTTGTGTTGCACAATAACTTGAAAAGAAGGATGAAACAAAGCTTTATATTTGCTTTGCCTGAACGCTGGTCCTTTCTGATTGTTACTTGAGCATTTTCATTCGGAGCATATCATATCTTTTATTGAATAGACTTGTAGACGTAGTCAGAAGTCTATTCTTAACAAAATATTTAGGACTAAATTTCAGATTTATGTTGTCGAATTGCATATAAAACTTCTGTCCATTTGGATGACAAAGTTTTAACAAACTAATAAACTTCATGGAATGCATATGAGGGTTATTATAGGTTAACTAAAATGGCAACGACAAAAATATTTTTGTTACTTGAAATACAATAAACGTTAACTGAAATAAAATATGAAACATTTCTAATTTTCTTTTAATTTAACTTGATGTACTAATATAACTAAAACTACAATTTTTATTAAAAATAATAAAACCTATATAGACTTTTAAAAAATGACAAAAAACACAACAAAATTACTAAAATATTAAAAATTAAATTAAAATGGAAAATACAAAAACAACTAATTCAAAATATTAAAAACACTAATACTATCACAATGGTACTAAAATAACACCGATGCATATTTGTCATTCATACGTAAATGAAACGGGTAAGATTTCTGTAATAGTACGAACACAGAATAACCAGGTTTATATATTTAAAAATCCAATTTGTTTCAATCTCATGTATTTTAACTAATTGAATATTGCTTGTTCCATAGCTATCATATTTTAACCATGCCCATGCCTGAGTAAATTGCATTTGAGTAAATGCATTTTAAAAGTTGTTATTTAAAATCAAATAGAAGCAAACATTTAATAATAACTATGCCATGATTTTTTTGAGTGCAGAAATCTAACCTGTTTCTTTTCGTTCTTGCATAATTGGCAAATATGCATTACATTCATTAGTTTGTTAAAACTCTGTAATCCAAATGGATGGACTTTTTCTATGCAATGTCAATACATAAATCTTAAATTTAGGCCCAATATTGTTTTAAAGTGTAGAACTGCAAATAATCAGTATCCGACTCTAAAGATTTGGAGTGCTCGCTGTACTATTGAATATAATTAACCACATTAATTGTTATTTGTAAATGCGATATTTTATATGTTTATTCTCTGGGACTGAGGTTTAATTTGGTGTGATTCGTTTGGCAAAATCCAATGAATGAATGAATAGTACAATACATTCTCTGCTTATAGAGAACCAGTTATCGCTCTCTTTTCACAATCAGTTACAGCAAAAGCTGTCATTTCTTGAGCTAAAGGGTGTCTTCGTCATCATCATCTTCAGCAGCATCATCATCATCATCATCATCATCTGTCTAGACTGCAGTGTTCATGAACTTTTACAGACTCTGCTGTTATCAGAGCTGCCAGCTGGTGTTAATGTGAGTAGATGTGTGAGAGAGTTCAGTGCACTTTGCAGAACTCTTTACCGATCATTCATCCCTGCCTGTATCTCTCATTCCTGTCTTAAATCATTTCGGATGATGGAATGAAATTTGGAAGTGAAAGTACTAAAGGAATGGAGCACCCAACAGCTTTGCATTTGACCGGTATTCTTAGTTAAATACATATGTATCTATCCATTATTAATTTCTGTGTATTTACATGAGTGATGTACAAAATAAAATTATTTCTAAACTTACACTAAAGCAGTATTACTTCAAGTATTTGATTTTTTTATGATTTTTGTTCTTCAAAATTTTCATTTTGAGCTTAAGTGCCTAAACTTTGTTTTGTGATGTTAAAAACGGAGAAATTCTATGTAATACAAAATTGTTGAGGGGTGTGGCCAATATAATAACAAATACAGTATGTGATGATATATTATTAATATTACATTAGAAGAAGAAAAGGAAAAATATCACTTAAATTTGAGAACTTTGAGATGATGATACAGTCTTTGATGTAAATCTATGAATACAAAGCAAGTTTAAGCTTGCAAAGCCATTAAAACAATCATAATTGATGTAAAGTCATATACTTGTATGATAAATTGTAATTCCACTTCATACGCTCAGCTGAAATTTTGGATAGTTAATATTTGGATAGCTAATATTGTCTTGACTTGGTTTAGCACTTTTCCCCCACAAACATTTGTTTTGAGATTAAACAATAATTATCACAGCAGATATTACATCATTTTATATATATGATATTACAGTTTTTTTATAATCATTTTGTCACCAATTTTTTCCAGAACCTTGATGTCATTTTTCAAAACTCTAGACACAAAACTCAAAACAGTCATTATTTGTAACACAACTGTCGAATGTTCAAAACTTTGCATATTGCGTTCATATCTTTAAAGAAGAAGATTTATTATGAAATATCATAGGAACATTACTTTAGATCACCCACACACAAGATACCCATAGTTTCACTGTGTAGTTTACAATCATTAAATATAGTTGTTCAAAACACATGATGCAGCTTTCATAATGGTTCTACACATTTATGCATCATTGTAATAGACTAGAGAGAAAAGTACAGACACTGGAATCATTACAGGGGTTTTTTTTCAATTGCTAACAAGCGTTGTTCAATACTGAAGCCGCATTTTCAAAACTGTTCACACAGTCTACATTACCAACATGAATCTTGGCCAAACTGTTTATCTCACCTCCAAAACTCACTCAGACCAACGAAACACTTCATATATGTCTCAAAATAAGCTCGTGCCATAACACTGGCAACAATTCTCATTCAGAAAATATACATTTCATTCATAACACACTGGTCTAAAAAACACTATAACACTATAACTATGAACTTTTATCTTTGAAGTTTGAATGAATTGTCACATAAGTATTTCATTATAGGATAAGAATAACATCTTTTCATTTTACTGACTGTATTACAGCACAAAGAATGAATGAGAAAAGCAAAATTGACTTGTGAAAAAAGAAAATAATAAAAAGTTGAGAGAAAAAAATGAATAATTCCTGAAGCAACAATTACAGTTTTTTACGATTGCTATGACAATTTTTTCAATACTTTTAACAATTTTCCTAAACTCTTAA
>NW_015659004.1:267760-270433 GCF_001515625.1 Sinocyclocheilus rhinocerous | reverse complement strand
AAAAAAACCCCCCCCCCCCCCCCCACACATCTTTACATACCAAAAACCAAAAACCCAGCAACATTTACAAAACTTACTTGTGAAAAAAAAAAGAAAAAGACAAAACCCCATCAACAGCATGTCTAGTATAATGAAGTATGTGCAGTACTGGAGTCCCAGCTGCTACAGGAGGCCTTTCTGTGTGGAGTTTGTATGTTCTCTCTGTGTTGACGTTGGTTTCCTCTGGGTTTCTTCCACAATCCAAAGACATACAGGACAGGTGAACTGGAGACTGTAAGTGAGTGTGAATATGAATGTGTGCATGTTTGTCATCCCTGTGATGGAGTGGCCATCTGTCCAGAGGGTTTTCCTGCTTATGACCCAGGAAAGGCTCCAGCCTCCTCATGACCCTACATAGGACAAGTGCTTTGGAAAATGTATGGAATAGATGGATGGATGTTCAGCACTGTGAGGGTTCTAGTACTCCCTCTCTCTGCCACTTTTTTCCCCCTAAAAAACCAATCTGTCTTCCTTGATCCATGTTTCCAAACAAAGTCATTCCGAAGCCATCCATTTATCAAAATATAACCAAAAAAGAAAGAAAGAGAATTTCAGCTGAAATTGCAGTTAGTTGCGTTTGGAATAATTATTATTCAACTTCATAATAAATATTCTGCTAAGATTTTGTATTTCAATATAATTCCTGCAGAAATGGACAGATTTGATTTGAATGAGCTTTTATCCGTTTTGAAAGCAGTTTGTTAGCATTTGAAAAATGTGCTGAAAATGTATAGTGTTTTGCAGATTTTAGAGTATGAATGACAAAAGTCTTTGTGGATTTTGACAAATGTGGTCATTGCATGCATTTTGTCTGAAAGCAATAAAAAAATGGTTCACAGTTTGGTCCGCAAAGACTTCTGTCTCGCTGAATGTGTGAACAGTTTTGAAAATGTGGCTTCAGTATTGAACAATGCTTCGACTTCCAGCTTTATCACCCTCTAAAAAGACATTTACGTATTGTAGGAAAGACAAATACTGATAACAATGATATAGAATTTTTTTTCTCTCCCAACAACAGTCATCTTGAAACTGATCATACCTGCACATACACAGTCCTCAGTTGATTCGCTTTCATTATCTAAACATTTAATATTGTTCATCATTTTCCATAAAGCTATGCTTCATGCAACAGTTATGTAGCATTTTGAGCAGTTGTATCAACTGATAGTTAGATCATCGTAATGAAATGAATAGACACTCAACTCAGATGTAATGCGTGAGTTGCATTTTGAAATAGGAATACTTTGATGTTACGTTGTGTCATTTTGATTTTAGTTCAATGAATGTGCATTTTGATCATCGGTTGTGAATTATGTGTCTAGAGTTTTGAAAAATGACATGAAAATTCTGTTATTAGTGCAAAAATGATTGTAAAAACTGTAGGCTAAATAAAGGTACATAGTCCTCTCTAATGGTTATTTTCATCTTATGAAATAAATAGGTAGTTAAAAAGATAGACGAGTTCACTGCTAACAGGTGTGATTTGAAACAGATAATGTTAACTCGAATGGATAAACGGTAAATAAAACTTTTAGCGAGGACACTAAAGTTACTACTAGAATAGAAACTTACATTTTCAACAATTTGGCATTCTAAAAACCACCTCTCTTTATTACTGGAGGTCAATGTTATGTAATTCAATGCACCTGTCAGTAGATGGCGATAATGAGAGGCTCATCTGCATTTCACCAGAAACACGGAAGCGGAAGTAGCGTGAGAAGAATGATGTTGCGCTGCTGAACTGTCAGTTACATTTGTTTACATCAGACTCTATTTTCACTTATTGGTGAAAGCCACGTACTGGCTTACAGTGAGGCATTTCAATCCAGTTCAATACTCAAGCATAAAGAAGAGATTTTCCATCATAACGGGAGAAATGAGGAGCTTTGTTTCCGGAGTTTTGTTTCTGCACTTCTTGCTGCTGATTATACCTCACATCAGCTGCTGGAATGATGGTAAAATATCTTTTATATGAACCTTACGGCGAAATAAACAATCATAATCAAGTCAAGGATATCAGAGAAGATAGACTGGTCGTCAGTCTGAGTAAAATAAGTGCGCATTAGATCTATTTTATACAGTATTTGCATTGAAGTTTCACTCTAAATGTGCAGCTTTAGTAGAAGTTGTGACCTGCTGTGATAATATTTTACTAATATTACTTTTATGTAATACAGAATTAGTTTGGGGGTGTGACAGATATGATAAAATAAACGTGATGATGTTTTATGAGTATTTTATAAGAAAATATTAATCGTGATATTTTATATATATATATATATATATATATATATACATACACTAAGAAAGAGGAAAATTATACATTGAATATGTAACGTTTTGTAATATACAGTTGGTGCTTTTGTGATTTTGGGGTCAGTATGATAATATAAATATGTTTTGATATTTTCTTTATAATAATAATAATAATATAAAGAAAGGGGAACAATATAAATTATGTATATGTTTATAATTAATGTATCTTAAAAAGAAGAGTTGGTGCTTCTTTTAAGTTGTGTGTGTGGCCAAAATGATCATATAAATAATATATTTTATTAAAATGACTATAAAATATGCAGTAAATAATATGAACCAGAAGGGAAATTAAATATTAAATATAATATATATATATAT
>NW_015659004.1:231569-267731 GCF_001515625.1 Sinocyclocheilus rhinocerous | reverse complement strand
TATAATATAAATGAAATATCTTATAAAATCTCTGTTTCTTAAAGAGGTTATCCGATGCTTTTGTGTGATACCAAATGTTTTGGGGGTGTGGTCAGATAAGAAGAAATATTCATAAAATCTTTTTTTCCTGCGACAGAGGCTGTGTTACTGCGTGATGTTCAGGTGCTCACGCTCCACAGAGGACGCTACACCACTGCACGGCGCTCCAGTCCTGTGCCACAGCTGCAGTGTGTCGGAGGATCAGCTGGCTGTGGATCATTCGTTCCTGAGGTGGTCCAGTGTTACAACAGCGGATCAGATGGCATAGACACACAGGTAAGACTCCAAAACTGCCTCTTGCATACTGTATGTCTCTACACTATTCATAGTATTACTCTCTCTCTTCTTATAGTGGGAATGCAAGGCTGACATGGACAACGCGTACAGGTTCGGGCGCGTGGAGGTCTCCTGTGAAGGCTATAACAGTCCCAATGACGCAAATGTGCTGAGAGGCTCCTGCGGTCTGGAGTACACGCTGGAGCTCACGGCAGAAGGGAGGCAGCAGCACACGCACGGCTCCGGGGGCTCGTCGGGCTTCTCAGACTTTGCCTCGAACTTCTTCCAAGGCTTTTCCAATCATAAGCAGCAGCAGAGCGGAGGCCATTCGCAACAGTCTAACGGCCAGTATCCCTTCCAGAATGGCCCATCTGGTGATGGAGTGGGTGGGCTTATAGTGATCGCTTTCCTTTTGCTGGTGGCATATGCTGTATACAAGATGTTTCTGTGCAGTCCTACTCACGGCCACCAAGGTTACAGAGGAGATGGATCCCAGGGATACAGCGGGACATGGGATAACAGCCAGGGTATGGAGCCACCGCCGCCTGGATTCAAACCAGATTATTACTCAGGTAATCAATCAATCTATCTGTCTTGTCATTTTCAATATGATTCCATTCTCTATTATTATTATAGACGTAAAGGGATCCGCTACCCAGAAATGAAAGTTACTCACAATCATGTCATTCCAAACCTGTATGACTTTCTTGTTTCTGTGGAACACAAATTACATTTGGAAAAGTGTTGGTAACCAAACAGTTTCACTTCCCATTGACTCCCATTGTATGGTCAAAAATATAATGCAAGTCAATGGGAACCAAAACTGTTTGGTTACTAACATTCTTCAAAATATCTTTTGTGTTCCACAGAAACAAGAAACTAATACAGGTTCGAACAAGATGAGGGGTGAGTGATGACATTGAAAGTCTAAGTGTAACCAAATGTGCATAATATTTGCATATTTGTTTATGGGGAGTGTGTAATATTTTCTGTTTTGTGGGTTCTCTCAGCAGACCACTCCAGCTCAAGACCCGGGTACGGCTTTTCTGATGCGTACACCAGACCTCAGAGTTCTTGGACTGGTTTCACTGGTGGAAACACTGGTGGACGTGGTGGGGGTGGATTCTGGACTGGAATGGGCACAGGTGGAATTCTGGGATATTTGTTTGGGAATCAGAGGTAAGCAAGCAACATATCCTCACATAATTTACTTATAGCAAGCACTTGTATGTATCAAGGCTACATATTTTTTTATAACCTTTATTTCGTTTTTGACAAGGCATACACTTCAATTTGAGGTCCAAAAAGAAGCAAAATAATGTAAAAGATGTCAAATATAAATATCTCTGATATGTAAAATACTAGAAGGGCAGTCAAGTCAAAAGATCAGTGGTTACATTCGTGAAACATAAAGGAAAAAATTAACAAAAATAAGATACATTGCATAAGACCAGTAAGTGATCATATTCTCAAGTGCTCCATATTTCCCAAAATAAATAGTCATTATTGATCATTCATAGTCTCTCTACTACAGTATGCACAACTCGCTTAACCACACATCAAATAAATACACGGCATTGGTATTGTGACTATTTGCAAATGCTGTTGGTAATCATAACAGTTTTGGCCTTTTTGGTAAGAAATGATCTGCTAAGCTAACAGCATTAATGTAAATCTAAATGCAGTAATCTTTAGCTCAGTCTTCACCTGACTTTTATGTTGATATTAGACGTCAGCCACCCATGGGCTTCGCAGGACCATCTTACACCAACCGACCTTCTCCAGCACCAAAAACAAGCTCAGGAACACGGACCGCCTCAGGTAAACTATAGCAAATTTAGTTACAGATTCCAGATGTGCTTTTGTGTTTATTTCAAAGCACATTTCTGTCCTATAATGTCACTGTGCACTGGGCTGCATAATGCCATGAGTAAGCCATCAGAAGCCAATTAGATGTGTACTTTGGAAATGAGATCTATTTATGGTGTTTTCTGGTGCAGGTTTTGGAGGAACTAAAAGAAGATGATTGAGCAACCTCAATTCTCACATTGGACATGATCAACAGACATATTACAAGGAATTACAACTTTTTATTCATACTACTGTTCATTTATTGCCCAAGACTAAACTAGATAGCATATTATTGCTTTGATTGGTTTGTTGCTGTTCTCTTAAAACAACCTGCCTTTTTTCATTCTGGTCTTCACTATGGGTTTAAAAAACAACACACCCAAATACAACTGATCTTACTGTTTATTAAGTGTTTAATGCAGTTTCTTCTCAAAAGAAACTGTTATTTAAATGTTTTACATTCTAAAGGACTTTATTTTCTATATAAATAGATAATATAGAATCTTAATATAAAAATATTCGGTAAATATTTAAACTCAACATTAAATCAAAATGGACCCTATTGACTTTCTTAACGCAAGTTCTTGGCCCTATTCTGTAATGATTCGCACATAATATTACAAAGAAAAAATGTCTTCTAATAAATGATTTTTTTTGGAAAAAATGTCATCAGATTCATTTCTGATTCCATTATGGTATAGACAATCTAATAAATTCTCAATGAATAAGTTCTTGCAGAAATATGAAAGAACAAAAGGGTTGCAAATGGAATTTCATGTGGACTTTTTTCTTGATAAAAAAGATCAAATCAAAGGCATGTAAAATCTTTTTTTTTTTTTTTTTTGAGTGAGATTACTGGACATACTGTGATAAAGTTCTTTCTGTTGTGAAAACATTCTCATTCGCTAAGGCATAATTTGTCTATTGGCTCACTCTATTACTCATTGCTTTTGATATTAAAATTCTGATTTGTTAAAGCTCTTCTTGCTATGACTATTTGGCATTTCTAGTTAACTATAATATTAATGAAGTCAGGGTGACGTTTGTAGGTTAACAGTTGTGTACAGATCTTTTGAAGTTTATCTCCATTAAATTATCATGCTCACCTGAACATATGAACTCCACATATGTGTCTACTGATTCAGATTATTGGCTCATCAAGGTTTCACAAGTCTTTTCCACAAGATTAATCTTTTCAAGTTTATATATATATATATATATATATATATATATATACTGTTGTGGTCAGAATTATTGGCACCCTAATTTGTGAAGCTCAATTATGTTTTGCTGCACAATAGAAATATATTCTTTGGTTTTTCTCATTGTGATGGATGATTAAGGGAATTTGGGCTTTGTTTTCCCTCCTATTTATATTCCTGTGACACAGGAAGCCATGGCTGGATAATTTCATGTTCATAATCACCCTGGTATGCTCAAAATTGTAAATATGAATGGGAATATACTTCACAGATATTTTACTCATAAGACTTTCTAGGGGTGCCAATAATTGTGTCCAAGGTGTAAAATTTTTCTGTAATTACAAAATACACCGTTAACTATGACATTGCAATGAATGCATACAAAGTGAAGAAACAAATTGTATTGCATCTTGCAGTACCCTGAGACAATAAACAATCAAACCTCTACATAAACCTATTAACCGTTCACAGATCAGCCTTCTCCTCATAGTGGCAAATGCAGGATGATCTTTGGCTATCCAGGTATGGCTTACATCCCAAGTGCATCACAGTATCAAAGAGCAAAGTCACTGTTGATTCACAGGCTGTGAAATTAAATATGGGTATAAGGTTTGACCTCAGCAAAATGTACAAGAAATACAGTAGGATATGCAAATGAAAAAAAAAATCTATATGTAAAATTTGAGCTGGGACGTTTTTGAAAATTGGATGATTTTGACAGAATGACCCATATATTTAGTACGTACAATGTATCAAAAAAGTGTTTACATTTATAAATCAAAGATAGTAAAAATAAAATAAATTAAATATCTTTATAAATATTTAATTTAGTACGTATTTAATAAGTTGCAAAGATGTAGGTATAAAAACAGCTGTGTATAAATCTTTAGCAGTGTGATTGTATGTGATTTTTTAAAAAAAATTAAAAAAAAAAGCATTGTCCACATTAATGTTTTTTTTTCTTCTTTTTTTTCCAACAAATGAAATTTTTTTATTGAAGTTTCTCAGGTAAAAATTTTCTGTTTTTCTATTTTATTTTTTTCTTCCTCAAGGACATGGGCCAACTCGCTGACTATCCTTGCTTTTGAAAAAGAAGAGTTTGGAAAGGGAGGCTTGAATACCTCTCTTTACTTTCAAAGTGACGTCTCTAAAAGCTGTACCGGCAGATTTATCACAGTCTGGTCTCGGGTCTTCATCTATTTCTTCTTGGTCACAATCCTTGAAGCTCATTTCATTGGCGCTAGCTTGAGTGGCGTTGCAAAGAGATGAATCAGTGTCATCCTGCATCAGCTCTTTCTCAACAGAAAACTGATTACTAATTCTAGGTGTGCAGGACCCAGCCTTCCATCTCCATAAGGTTAAGCTTTCGCTGGTCAAGCCATTATTTTGTGCCTTAGGACGCACCAGTGTGTAGTCGAGGATAACTGCAGATAAGACAGCTGTCAGATAGCTTACAGCTATTTCATTTTCATGCCATACTGACTTCAAGTAGTTCTTATGTGCCAGGATACCATGAGTTTCATTTACAATTTGTAAAACAACATGATTCTCATCAGGAAGGCACTTATTTCTAAGACTGCAGGTAGCAACATTAATTCCTGCCAGGTTTGCTAGTCCCTTTACCAGATTGGAGACAAGAGCATCAGAAAGATAAATGGCAAAAATGTCAGCAACCTCAAATTTTGCAAGCAGTCCATTAACAACACTTTCTACAAGATGATATGGCAAATAAGTTAAACCTTGAGAGGCTTCAGTTATTTCTTCTTCTTCTGTTCCTGACTGGCTGCTTCTTTCAAATGGAGCTTCATCAAGTATATCCTCAAGCTCCATCTTCTGTTCTGAATCGAAGGTCTTTTTCTTTATTCCAGGTCTTGGTGTGAACAGCTCATTCTCAGGGATTATGTAAGGCTTTGGAGTTTCACTTTTCAATCTTTTCAGCTCATACAGCTCCTCAAAGCATTTAGAAACGACATCCTCAAGCTCCAGTTCCTCCTCTGAATCAAGGTCCTCCACTTTTATTCCAGAACTTGGTCCAAGCATCTCATTGTCAGGCACTATATCAGGCTTTGGAGTTTTACTTCCCCAAAATTCTGACTCTTCAGTAGATTGTGCACCTGATTTCTTCCCTAAAAGAACAACAGGAATTAGCAAACAATTTTTTTTAAATTCGCAATCTGCTTTAGAATGTGTACAAAATGGCACTGCAAGCTGTAGTAGTGTGGCTGTTTTAGTTGACATGAATTATGAAAACTGAAATCATGGGGATTTTCCAGGAACAAAGCAGACAGTGGCATAAAAAGATAGATATGTTAGATTAATAAAATATTTAAAAAATTCATAACATAAACAGAATATTGTTATTGTATCAAAAAATAAAGTAAAATAAAATATTACTGTTGTATTATAAAAATAAAAAATATTGCTTGTGTCTATAAAATAAATAAAATAAAAAATATTGCTGTTGTTGTATTAAAATAAATTAAAATAAGAATAATGTTGTTGTATATAAAAAATAAAATATAATAAATATTGTTATTATATCAAAATATAAAGTAAAATAAAATAAAACATTTAATTTAATTTAATTAAATGCACTTGCATTGTTTTTATCTAACTTTTAGTATTTCATTATATTCCGTTTGATTTATGGTATTAGTGTCTCTACAGGCACCATAGTGACCTCTCAGATAAGTCACTAGAGGTGAATACTGTACATACACATCAAGTGAATGAAAACAGCATGTACTGTATACCTCGCCTGACTATCTCAGCAGCCCGCAGAGGATTTTCAGTGGCTTGATCCACGATATTCATTATCATATCAGTCACTGTTTTGCTGAGGATGTCCAGAGTTCTTCTCTCAGCTTTTGTCACGGTCCTGGGGCCAACAGAGTGCCAGTTCTCCTCCATGCGATCTTCATGTGGTGTGCGTGGCCATTTCAAGAACAACTTCAGGTGGTTCTCTGCTGCCCGCCGACAGAAGTATTTAAGCACGTCCATGTAGAATTCCCAGCGCGCAGGTATTTCAGTGAACATTTGACGCAAAAGCTCCAAGCACAAGTAATCGACAGGGAATGTCTTGCCCATGTCATTAGTCAAGAGCTCCTGGTAAACGCAGTTGATGAGATCTTTATTAAACGTATGGATTAACTCTTGCTTGAGGCAGCAGTCTAAAGATTTTAAGCTGTCTGATGGCTCAAGAGTTTCCAGAAAGCGCCTTTCGGACATGTTTAATAGATATTTGCAGTGTAAGAAATCCATCACTTGTGCAAAAACAGTCATGCCAATGATGCCTGCCTCTTCACTCTCAACACCTGAGATGTGAGCACCATTGCTCGTCCTGTCAGTGGAAGCGATAGGGCCGACACAGTGAGCGCAGTTACTATTGTAGGGCACATTAATGTTCAGTTTCTCCCACTCTTCAGCTCTCGTTTTAGCTTCCAAAATCATGCTCTCCTCTTCTCGCAGACAGAGAACTAGAGCCGGAAGGACCACATCCATGGACACTGTTCTTATCCACTCAACAATTTGCACAAACATATGGGCAAGTTTTGATTTAGAAATATGCTTGTCTTTGAGGGTCCTCTTGACAATATTGCGAGATCTGAAAATGGAGAAATTTATATTTTTGTTTGCAGGCCAGCTCTTGCATGTGCTTTTCTATATGATGGGATTGAACTTACTTGTTGGGTATCATTTGGAGCGGGTCAAACATATGCCATGGCGCTGGAAGCTGATGTTGTGTGGCTGTTTTGAGTGCCATGAATGTCTGAAAAGTTGAATCTCCATGGGGAGTTTCCATGTGCGAAGTTTTTTGAGCTGACACCTAAGCAGACAATAGAACAGATATGTTATAGATAGATAGATAGATAGATAGATAAACAAACAAATAAAGACTTAAAAAATAAATAATCAAATATTGCTTTTGTATAAAACGTAAATAAAATGATGTAGCCAATTTCTACATTTTCTACAAGTTTCTCCAGCTCTAAAACATTGAACATGCAGGAAAAATCCAAAAATGAAAACCGTTATTAGACAGTTCAGAGCTGTATAATTTTGCAGTAACCAGATAATTATTTACATTGTATTTTACCAGAGAATTTGTGTTATATATTGACCGCGACCTTTGCTTATTAATGTATTGCTAATTAAAAGTCATTAGCTACTTTTCACACATCTTTAAAAAATTTTTACGTTATACCTTCACAAAAATGGCCGTTTTCAGCATTCAAAACAATAACAACAAACTGTGAAAACATGGTCTTACCTGAGCAGTTATAGGTGGAAGTTCGTTTTTTTTTTTTTTTTTCAACTCTAGAGTGCCCATGTCAATTTCAAGAAAAATCATTGATTTGGCAGCTTGGGCGAGTAACTGTTTTTGAATGATTTTTCTACATCCTATCTGAAAGATTGATCGAAATGCTTCAAGAAATTGAATCATAACATGCATTGAATTATATGTGTGCAAATGTGTAGCCTACCATTTCCGTTTTGGGTTAAAATATAAATATTGTTAGATCTTTACCTTCTAATAAGTGTATAAATAATATAACATATAATAAGTGAATAACGACAAGTATTATAAGAGAATAGCATAAGCCTACGTGGTCACCAGATGCTGCTCACTCTTCAAATGAGAGGTTTAGGTTGCTATGACGACTAATGCGTTCCTTCTCAACGCGGTTCCACAAAAGAACCAGTAGATGGCGATGATGGTCTTTTGACGCAAAATATCCAAAGAAGAGAAGGACTTCACAACAGCGCACGGCACGCTCGTAAACATTAAACTGACATTCTGAACTGGTGCTTTCAAGATCCTCGGACCAACTGTAAAAACCGAAAATAAAGTTTCCGGTATGACAACGCTTTTACGATTCCTTGTTACGGTAGGTATGTCATTCCACCAGGAGGGAACAGTTAATGAAAAAGTCCGTGAAAGTGATTTTGTGCCTCTTTGAGATGGCACAATAATACGCCGTTCACTTGCAGAACGCAAGCTTCTAGAGGGCACATAACTCTGATTGTATTATAGTATGTATTATAGTAACGTTAACTTAACCAACTATAGTTTATGATTTATACGTGTCATTATTACCACTGTAAACGTAAAATATATTATATCTGATTAGGAATCTAATATTTTATTATGCATTTATTCAGTGATTGATTCACATGGATTATAGTAATCAACTAAAGTTTATGCTGTGCGCATGTATTGTTATCATTGTAAATTTCTAATGTGTTAAATTTGATTTGAGATTTCTCTAATATTTTATGAATGTATTTTTTTTTCCATGTATTTTTTTCATTCATATTGATCTTATGGATTGTTGTTAAATGCTTGAAAGATTTTGATTTTTGGTCACTACATTATTCCTAAACTTAGAGTAGAGTGATGTTATAATAACAAACTATAGTATATGCTATATACATTTAGTATTATTATCACAGTAGATTCATAATATATAAAATTTAATTTGTAATTTTTTATGTATTTATTCATTCATTTATAGTTACTTGTAGTTATAGTTATTGTGGTTAAATGTTGCTTGTTTTGATTTTTGTTCACTGCAAACTTTTATTTGTACCAATCATTTTTTATTACTTACTGATTGTTATTGTGAAACGAATGAATGACTAAATGTGTTCAAACTGGTGTTGTACCTATACAGACTGATCATGGATGTGCCAGAAGCCAGTCATTCTCAAGATGCAAACTCTTCAAACTATTCCAGTGTGACCTTAACACCACACATGTTGGCCAAAATTGAAAGGAACAGACAACGGGCATTAATGCTCAGGCAAGCCAGGCTTGCAAATAGACCATCCTCAGCTCCAGAAGGTTTGCCATGTGTTAACAAAACATATATGAATTTGCACAAATTTCACTTTATCATGTAGCGTGTACAATAATCTGTCTTTCCTCAGGAGCTACATGTGCTAAAGTGTCAAAAACTATAGACTCGGGTGCAGGCTTCTTTATTGAGGAGGAGACAACAGAGGAGGAGCAGCAGGGAAAGAGAGTGGTTGAGCAACCAGGTAATCAAAAATGGCATCACTAACCAACATATGCATGTTTTTCCATTTGTTTTTAACTGAAGTTGAAAATTGTGTGTTTTTCTGCACCAGTGATGGAGCCTGATTATCTAATGCGTGAGGAGTGTCTAAAACCATTTATGGATTCTTATCTCAGCAACAGTTTTGATCTATCTGTGTGTGATAAATGCAGGTATGGCATCTATATATAGTGGTTAAAACATACCTTTAAATTAGTGTTACAGAGCTAACTGAGTTTACTGGCTGAAGCTGTTATTACTGTATTTATCTTATTGTTTATCTCAGTATTTCAGTTTCAGTACTTCGTTGTGTTTCCTGTGCACCTGCAGTTCAACAGCTGCTCAAAACAAGCACTGTAATGTGTATGTGTATTTCATTTTATAATTGCATATGTTTGCATAGAGACAACGAAGTGAAGCACAAGCTAATATCTCGCACGGAAGCCAAACAGAATTTCCTCCTGAAGGATTGTGATCTGGATAAGAGGGAGCCACTGCTGCGATTTATTCTGAGGAAAAATCCTCACAATCCACGCTGGGGAGACATGAAACTCTACTTAAAGACACAGGTAGGTTCAACACATCCAAATATTAAACTAAAATCCATGCTTAGGATAAATAAAAAGTTAGAACACCATGAAATAAAAACATGCAAAAATGATAAAAAAAAAACATGTTCCCAAACACTCTTTGCTTTATGTATTATAGTACCGTTAACTTAACCAACTATAGTTTATGCTTTATACGTGTCATTATTACCACTGTAAATGTAAAACTGCTGCGATTTATTCTGAGGAAAAATCCTCACAATCCACGCTGGGGAGACATGAAACTCTACTTAAAGACACAGGTAGGTTCAACACATCCAAATATTAAACTAAAAGCCATGCTTCGAATAAATAAAAAGTTAGAACACCATGAAATAAAAACATGCAAAAATAATTATTTAAAAAAAAAAAAAACATGTTCCCAAACACTTCTATGACTTCACATCTGCCTTTTTAGTCTCAAACTGTACAAAAAACACACACCATTAGTTAAGCCTGAAGGAGAAATATTTTGAACATTATAAAAATTTTCATTTAATCTTTTAGAGTGTCAAATTGATTATAATATTATGGGTACACTTCACAACAAGGGTTTTTACATTAACATTAGTTAAAACAATAGCTAATATGAAATTGTTATGATTTATTAATTTTGGTTTATTTCTTCGTTATATCATTTAAAAAAAATGTATGTTTCCGAAATAAGTGCTCGTGATCACCAAATGTACAATTATTTGAACAAAATTATCATAAAACAGTATGATAATGTAATTGTAAATGTAATTTATTCCTGTGATGGTAAAGCTGAATTTTCAGCATCATTACTCCAGTCTTCAGTGTCACATGATCCTTAAGAAATCATTCTAATATGCTGATTTACTGCTCAAGAAACATTTCTTATTATTATTAGTGCTGTAAAAAGTCATGCTGCTTAAAATTCTTGTGATTTTTTTTTTTTCCACGATTCATAAAATCTTAAAGTTGAGCAAAGAACATATTTCTAAAGAACAGCATTACGTTTTTTAAAAATGTAAAATTAAATTTAAGTTAAATTAAAGACCATCGACTCTACCGTGCGACTCCACCGGGCACACATCCAAAAACGTATTTTAAATGCTAAATTTAAATTTAAATGTTTTAGTTTTGAAGTGTTGTTGTATGCATTTGTCATTTTTATTTAATTTCTTTTATTTTCTTAAATGTGTGTATATATATATAGTATTTATAGAGTTTTAGCTTTTAGTTTTAATTACTTTTTCTTATTTGTAAGTCGCTTTGGATAAAAGCGTCTGCTAAATGACTAAAAG
Organism: Sinocyclocheilus rhinocerous; assembly: GCF_001515625.1. Classification (NCBI taxonomy): domain Eukaryota; kingdom Metazoa; phylum Chordata; class Actinopteri; order Cypriniformes; family Cyprinidae; genus Sinocyclocheilus; species Sinocyclocheilus rhinocerous. The sequence continues at coordinate 256,449 of NW_015659004.1, read as the reverse complement.
TAAAAGTAAGTTGCATAGTTTGTTCGGTTTTGTTTGTGTATAAATACTGTATACCATATTTTTATGAAATTTAAGGTGGTAAAGCGCTCTCTGGAGGTGTGGGGCAGTGAGGAGTCTCTGGAGGAGGCCAAAGAGAGCAGAGATGAGAACAGGGAGGTGCAAAAGCAGAAACGCTTTAATAAAAAGGTTAAAGGTATGAATGCTGAGCAGTCTAGTCAGTTACTCTTTGACTGTCAGATTTTAAATATACACTAAAAACTTATTACACTTAAAAAGACTGTACGTTTAGAGAAGTAAATAGCAATCATAGAAAAAAAATCTGTTCAATGTACTTATTAGACAAAGAAGAACTAATGAAAACTTTAAATGAATAAGTTGATACTGGCTACATTTGGTCACAGTGTGTCTTTATACATTGCTCTCCATCTTCATCTGGCTTTCAGAGTTAAGGTGGGCAGTCAGGAGCAGTATGTTTAAGAAAGATACCAGCGTTCATCAGCATGTTTACGGCCCTGAGGAGCTGCTAGACGAAGAGGAAGATCTCTACAGGAAAGTGTGTCAAACATGTGGACACGAACTCACTTTTGAGAAGATGTAAATATGTCTTGGAGGTCTCACTGCTGTGGCTACTGTTCAGGGAAGAAGCACGGTCCGGATCCAGGTCAGTGAAGAGTAACAATGATCTTGCTTCTGGTCCTCGACACATTCTCTTGGCTCGCAGTCCAGGTACCAAAACAGGTTTGCATCAGTTTCCACTTGAACCAATTTGGAGTATCTGAAACTTCTAACCAACATAGAGGTGCTGTATTGTGTTCTGAAGTTGCCTTCTGAAGTTTAGAAATGTCAGCATTAAAGGAGTAGTTCACTTCCAGAATGAAAATTTCCTGATAATTTACTCACCCCCGTGACATCCAAGATGTATATGACTTTCTTTCTTCAGTCGAAAAGAAGTTAAGGTTTTTGAGGAAAGCATTCCAGGATTTTCCTCCATATAGTGGACTTCTATGGTAGTCAGTGGTTTGAAGGTCCAAATTTCAGTTTCAGTGCAGCTTCAAAGGGCTCTACGCAATCCCAGCCAAGGAATAAGGATCTGATCTAGTGAAACGATTTGTCGTTTTCTAAAAAAAAAAGAGAGAAATTTATATACTTTTTAACCACAAATGCTGGTCTTGCATGCATGACATAGACAAAAGTACCGACCTATTGTTTACAAAGCGAACGTGCAAAGAAAGTCAAACGCCCTTTACAACAAAGGTAACGATGTCAGACAATTTTGATGTTGGAGGAGAAAATAAGAAGGACTACCCTACCTTTTTGAACCGAAATACACAGACGAAGAACTAACCACGCCAGTGACTTTTCCAACGTGATTACACAATGCGTGAAGACGCGCTTGCGCATCGCAGAGCTAGTGCATGACGAGCATTTGTGGTTAAAATGTATATAAATTTGTGTTTTTTTTTAGAAAATGGAAAAATCGTTTCGCTAGATAAGACACTTATTCCTCGGCTGGGATCGTGTAGAGTCCTTTGAAGCTGCATTGAAACTGCAATTTGGATCTTCAACCCGTTGGCCGCCAATGAAGTCCATTATATGGAGAAAATTCCTGGAATGTTTTCCTCAAGAAACTTAATTTTTTATGCGACTGAAGAAAGAAAGACATGAACATCTCGGATGACATGGGGGTGAGTAAATTATCAAAAAATTTCCATTCTGGAAGTGAACTACTCCTTTAAGATTAGAGTGTGTCACACTAGATTAGATCACAAGAGGGCACTGTAGAGCTACTGGTTTCAGAAAACTGGATGATCAAAATGATAGATGATGTAAGGTTGAGTTCTTTTTTTATTTTGGGTTGAGCACACTGTTGAATATACTCTAAATCTGTGAAATGGAGAAGAAAATACAAATGATAATATATTAAATATTACATCCAATCAAGTGTTCATTTAAAATGTAGGATGTGTTGATTACCAAACATCTGCCCTTTCAATTGTGAGATTATCATTCCTGATTATCATAATGATGAGGCAAAAGCACCAAACTGGTCCAAAGTTGAACCGGTAACAGGATCTCTTTTCTCACTCTCCTACCTCGTAAAGTCCAGTGCCTGTTTGTTCAGTGAGAGATATTGGTGATAGAGATTCTCTCACGGTGTTGTGTTTCAGTCTGTCTGTGTGAGTATTGAAAGTATCAGGCTTCCTAATTCACAAGAAGCACGAATGCACTCATTCCTTAATGGCCACTTTTTTCCTCACCTTTCATGCCAAGGTTGGCTAGATACTTTATGCTGTATTTGAAATAATGAATTTAGTCAATGAAATGTGTTTGTAATAAAAAAAAAAATCTTATTAGAAAGTGTTTCTCCATTCTGAGTTTACATTGCCCCTTATCAGCTTTTATTACTGATGACCACTCAATGACCACAAACATGCATATTATTATTCTTCAGGGACTCCTACTGTATGATCGGACCACTTGCCTAGTTTTATCACGGCGAAGCCTGCGTAAGTGAGTAAGAGCGTGAATGTGTGAACGTTACTTTTGTCATGGTGTCCACTAAGGCAGGGTTACACATGCCATGCATTGCTGCCATTATTTGTGTTCGCCCTATATCTTGTTAGCTTTTTAGTCTTTGGCCTCTTTGGGCCACTGTAGAAACGAAGGACAACAATGTCCTGAAATGTCAGTAATGCGAAACATATGTTAAAATAATTTTTTGGTTAATAAAAAACTACTAAAGTAGTTTATGTGGAATATGTATTATATACTACTGTTTAGCAAGATTTTTATTTTTTATTTTTTAACAGATTTTTTAGTCTAACAGGATTTTCATGCTCACACAGGATGCTTTTATTAGATCAAAAATACCGTAAAAACAGTAATGGTTTTGAAGTATTATTAAAATTTAAAATAACTTTTCTGTTTTAACATTTTTACAAATGTAATTTATTTCTGTGATGGAAAAGTTGATCATTACTCCAGCTTTCAGTGTCACGTGATCCTTCAGAACTCATTCTAATGCTGATTTGCTGCTCAAGAAACATTGCTTATTATTATCATCAATATTGAAAACAGCTGAGAGCAGAGCTTGTGGGTTGGTTTTCCATTAGCTCTTTCTCGTAGCTGTTACCATAATTTAAAAGACACATGTTCACTCCCTCAGACTGTAAATGTTCCTCCCATGGATTTAAAGGCGTGCATGTTCATTTTGTCAGGCTATGTCAAAACTATGGACTCATGTAAACTATGGACAAACTACGGATGCAAAAGTATTTGACAGTGTCAACGTCACAGACGGTAATTAATTCATTCCTCAAGCTCCTTTAGTGGGGCATTTTTATTTATGTTCTCATGCCTGGTGCGTTCTTATGACCTAATTGTGAAGTCCCAGCATTGCAGTTCTGAAATTCAAAACCCTCCACGCTTTTATCATCATTCACACTGACTCAACTAATGCACACAGGGACATGAGACGAGCTGCCTGCTAAATTGTCCACCTGCAATTTCACAAGTATTGTAATAATAGATCTGCTGTTTGTTGATTAGTTACAGTTGAAAACATAATAATATATAGCATAGCTTAATTTGAGCTTGAACATAAACTACAGAAGAGCTTGATGCATTTACACATGCATACGTTTATTTAGTGCCATGTAACGCTGTTGATTTTTGTAGATAGAAATTGCCTAGTGTCTTTGCATTGCAGCTGATGTCCCATAACCTCTGCTGACCTTTGGGGTCAATGTAAGGCCGAAAGACCAGCAAAGCACAGCAGAGTGAGAGAGAAAGAGAGAAGGACATACCACGCTAATGCCTGTGCTTTGATTAATGGCACTCATGATTTGCCACCTGCTGTTTTATATGGCCCTCTGTGAGTAACTGATCTGGAAGTGCTTGCATGTGTGGCGTCCCCATTTTAAATAGCTGCCTAAATTTAACAGCTTTGTGGAGGTCGTTAAAAATTCGGACACCGACAAGTTTGTAAGCAGCGTGCGTTCTGGTGTGAAAAGGGCTGCTCTGAACTGCTCAGTGTAGTCTGTTATATATACAGCTGTCATAGTGGATCCATCTTTTACCCTTTCGCACACGTGATGGTAATACACAAGATGCGAGATGTGTGCGGGCCCATTTACTCCATATGCAAATGCTTTACATACTGTTCTAAATAGCCTCGTACCCGACTCCTCCACAGCTCTGGAGGATAGATTAACCACTGGCAGGGAGGGGTATGTGCAGCCTGGCATCTTTCTCTACTATGATTCTCTACTAAAGAAGTTTAGATCTCTTCCGCTGCAAATGCTTAAAAAGTACACTTGTTTTGTGCAAAACAAAATAAACAAAACCCCACATTTTTTGCAAAAGTTTACATTTTATTTAGTGTTAAATTAAAAGTTTATAACAATGTTCTTAATCAGTAAAATTGATAAACACTGTAAAATGCTTCATTCAAGTACTTCCAAATATGAGTAATTGATAATTTTCAGTTAAGTTCTATATGTTTTTATTAATCCAATAGTTAATATAAAATATGAATAAACAATATTTTACGGCACATATTATCCTTGGTAAATGTTAATTTCTACACATACTTATACATTTTTACAATTTAAAAGTAACATTAGTTATTGTATTATGAATTCAAATGATTTAAAATTTAACAGTACAATATTTATAAATGAACATTGACTTAAAAAGTTTGATAACTAATCCATTAATGAATGTTAAAATATTAAACCTTACTATAAATATGTGTATATAAATGTATAGGATTAATAACATTTTTCCATTTCTGTCTGACAAAATGTTAGCATTTCTAAATGTTGGCATATTATTTGAATGTCAGTTTGTAAATAATTTATTATAGCTAATTGTCACACTTTTTATTTAGTCTTAACTTACTAATATTTCTATAGGTTTATTTTTGAAGGGCATTTTCTTGTAATATTGAACATTTCCATGGTTATTGTCTGGAAAACCTATAGCGGTCCTTTATGCCAATTAGGATTTATTGTGGATAAGCTACCTTAAGTTTTACAAAAATATGGTAATACTGTAACTTTATTTTGGAAATTAAAATGAAAAGAAAATCTCCTGATTTAAAAGTTACACTGATTTACTAGGTGATTAAAAGTTTTTAACTTTGTGTTTGTAACCAACATACAAAATAGAAAATTACTGGACTTTTGAATTTATTTACTGAGAAAAGTTAACAGTTTTTGAAAGTTCCCCATGTGACAACTAGCCCCGATCTTTCACTATTTACTTTAAAGTGTTACCAAGGTCAAAATTTCACATTGCATTTTGAAAACTAGGATTTAAAGGCGAATGTGCTGTTATTAGACTGGATATCACCATCTTAGATTTATTGTAAAAGTCTGTATAGCCTTCTTTCTTAATGAAAGCCATGATTTCAGACTGTCATATCCCTCACACCTCTGCAGTTGTTCTTTTCTCTCTCTCTTTGTTGGTTTGTGCTTCTCATGTCTCTTTCCCAGGGCCAACTTGCCTTCTGTATGGTTGGCAGCAGGCACTGGCTCTAATACGGGCATGCAGCTGTCGTGGCCCAGAGGCAGACATTGATAACATTCAGTTGACAACAAATGTTTCTATACTCGCGTTATGTGAGCGAGCTTCTAGGAGGTGCGCGCCTACAATAGACCCACGGCTCTTCTGAGCACAGTGTTTTGCTCTAAGCTTTGTGGACTATGACTATGTCTAATAATACCTGTGTAGTGGGGAATGGGGTGTGATGTGTCGTCCCTTTGATCTAGGAAACTGCCGCAAAATTTGTCATGTGAATTAAGGACACTTCATATACAGCTGCCTTTGATTAAGAGATGCACATGTAAAAAGAAACTATTGTAGAAGTATTGTTTTAATTCTACAAACTGTCTTTGCATATCAAAATAATTATTCTATACTAATATTATTTGAAATTGAATTTATCAAGGCCAAAAAAAAAAAAGATATTTAAAACGTGATGAATTATCCATTTATGTTGGTAAATGTTAGCTTTGAACTATTACATGAGACATCCTTCCTAAAATAGTAACTGTGTCAGAAGCTTTGGGGTAAATTGTGCCAGTGGTTGAACTAATAGTCATAGTTTCTGAATTTGAATGAAACCGTAATATTATAAAGATAAAGGGATGGTGTTAAAAGAGAATTCTGCCCGCAACTACAAGTAATATTTAATATACATTTCCATACTGTCCTGAAGATTCTAGTGCATTATAATGCGTAGTTTGTTCCATTAAAGGAAAAAAAAATCTAAAATAATATTTAAATAAACGTAAATCCTTCTCATGGCTGGGTTATGCATATTTTTAAACAAACTTTAAACAAACTGAAATTTTGTGAGCAAAATATAGCATATGTCATTTTTCTTTTCTAAATAGTAGTTAATTTTTTTATTATTAGAAATGTAAATTGCTCACGTATTCCCCAAGAACTAAACCTACCCCTTAACATGACATAGCTTACCTTTAACGTTGAAATATTTCCAGACATCCTAAAATATCATTACGCGTATTAGTTTTACGTCCTTAATTGCTCTTTGCCTAGAGGACAGCCTAAAAAGTGTCATGTTAATGTCAGCTATGTAGTTATCATTTATAGCATTACGTCATTATCATTACTAGACCTATGATTAGCGGTAAGGGGATCGTACCTGTGCGGTGACACACTCTCTCTCTCTCTCTCTCTCCCTCTGTAGTCGTCGTCGCCGCAGTGTCTCCCCTCGCTCACACAAACCGTGCTGCGGTCCGGTGTCAGAGGCAACACCACTGATCTCCGTGCGGGACGCCGTTAAGAGCAGATGGAGACACTTCAAACGGCCATCTCGAGCAGAGAGGACACCGGACCGTTAAAAAAGCCTCTGGCAGACACGAAAGAGCACTTCAAAAGTGACGATCACAGCGAAACAAATTATGTAGACCTGGGCAACCCATCGGACATGAAGTCAGACAGCACAAAGACCGTAAAAGTCACATTCACAGGCGAAGGGAACCAGCTGGCAATATTCAAATGTAAAGGCGATGCATCCATCTCCGGGATTAAGAGTCCTGGGGAGCGAGAGGAGACTGGAAATGCTGCTAAAAGTTCATCGAAAGAATGTCACGCGGGGAAATGCCATTCCGAGGGACTTTATGGAGAGCGCGCTCCGTTTATAGATGATTATGTGGACGCGGGAACAGATGCAAAATCCGAAGATGCAAAATCTGCGTCGTATGAAACGGAGGAGTTACAATACACCGACATGTACTTGAACAGTCGCTGCGAATCTAAGGGCAGCACGAGCGTGGCGGACGTAGAGTCACACTATATAACGACGCACGAGATTCAGCTGACGGAGTTGGATCACGATGTGGATTACGAGCTTGGACGCGGACCCTGCTGGGATTTCGAGGATGATAATCTGGTGTATTCATTTGTTGACTACGCATCATTTGACAGCGACGAGACGACTCTCGGAAGAATCCAAAGCAAGTCCAAGAGCAATAAAGTTCCTCTCGCTTCACGCGCAGCGAAGCTTTCCGCCTCAGGGGCTCTGGTCAGCACCGAGAGTGAACGTTGTGAATCCGATAAATGTGCCAGCTCGGATGAGGGCGCCGGACAGCTTGGAAATTCAGCCGGACATATTCACGTGTCAATCAAAACGTCTTCGCGCGCGGTCAACGAACCTGCCGGTCTGTTAGGACACAGGAATGTCCGCTTTCACACCAGACGTGCCGGTGAGCGGAGTCATTATTCGTTTAAAAGCTCTGACTCCAAAAGCGAGACCCTGTTTGACCGCTACTTTATCCCTCCTCCGGGTCGCCAGCACCTCGCGAGCAAACTGAGGGGAAAAGACATCAACGAATATTCCAGTGGCGCGTCTAGTTCCGTCAGCGAACTGGATGATGCTGATAAAGAGGTGCGTAACCTCACCGCGCGCTCCTTCCGGAGTTTGGCTTGCCCTTACTTTGATGCCATAAATTTGAGCAGCTCGAGTGAGTCCTCGGTGTCAGAACACGGACTGAGTTTTAACAAATGGTCCGCTTTCGTCGACTTGAATTACGGCAATTTGACACGTGAGGCGCACAAGAACTCTACGCCTGTTATGGAGGGAAATAAAAGCACAGAATGTACGAACATAAAAGACATGGTTCAAACTGATACACCTAGCACTCAGACTAAAATAGTGTCGCTGAAGAATAATTTGAACTCTCAGCAGGCGTCTAAGAAAATAGAGTTACGAAGCAAACCGGGTGAAACTATCACACTTACTGAAACCTTGAACTTTAACTGTAACGTTGGAGCAGGGATATCTGCGCGCGAGAGGCGCGCAAAACGCGCTCTGAATGCCATAATGTCACGTGCTACAGCTGATGTTACCGGCACCACGCCAGCCAAGGAGGGGTGTGAAGCAGAAAGTCCTTGCGGTGAGACCTCTGAAGATGCCCACAAGAAAGCCATCTTTGCCTCTAGCCTTTTGAAAAATGTTATTTCCAAGAAAATGCAGTTTGAGCAAGAGCGTAAAATGGAAAGAGGTGAAATAAGCGACACATATCCCGTTCCACAAGTGTGCCCCCATGCTAAGGATTGCAAAGAGACTGTGAAGAGCTTGCAAAGACAGATTTCAGAAACCGCCTCAGGACACTCTCAAGAGGAGCTTGGTGATGCAACAGACCAGCCGCAAGAGAATCCGTGTTGCCATGCTGCTGAGTCACCCTGTGACCCAGAAATGACCTCTAAATTAGACTCAAGCGGACCACTAAAGACTCCTTTGACCCCCAGCCAAAAGAGTGCTTTTAAAACCTGGAAAGATGGAGACCAGGAAGCACAAGGTGATGGAGAATCTCAGTGCACACTGGAGGAGGAGTCGCCACTGCCAGACACCTCAATTAGACCTGTGACGGAAAGCAGTGAAAGTGTTGAGGGCGAGAGTAGTAAGATGATTAAGATGTCTCACTTGTATGTCCCTAGCTCGCAGCTTATGCCTAAGGAAAAGGAAGCTGCCGGGCTTTCATTACATAATCTGAAAGTGACTGGAGAACTTGCAGAGTCAGATGGGGGAGGGTGCGGAAAACTGAGCTCTGACCAGCTCCGTAGCCCTGCGGACACAAACCAAACCTCACAGTGCCAAAAAGCCCCCGAAATCAAAATACGCCTGCGAAGTGTTAAAGAAAACAAAAGCAATCAATTCAATATCACCAATCTGTTAACGCCCAATATCCATCATAACACCAACGCTAAAAAGGCGATGAGAGAATCTAAAAGCCATTTATTGACCATATCAGACAAAGTGCCGCATTTTATGGTGAGGGATGTTAGAGATAGTAAATGTAAGTTCCAGACACCTATTCATCAGGTTCGAGATGTGCGCAAATTGGTAAAAAGCTCATATCGGTTTGTAGCACTAGAAAATTCTTCCAGTTCATCAGGGATGACATCCACAGCATTACGAGAGGAGAGCAAACCTGTTAATAGGGGACCTGACAAGAAACCATTTCCTACACCAATGGTAATAAAATGCCAGTCTGTGAACACAAACAATGCCGCAAAACCCTCAGAGCCTGTTAACACGGGCGATAATGTTGGTGAAACGGTGAGATTATCACCAAATCTCTCGGAGTGGGCTACTAAAAGTGAAACCCTGCGCGCTGCACCCAGAGTGCCGTGCGCTAAGCAACCTGTGACTGAACAACCAGAGTTTAGCTTAAAAATCGACGCTAAAGCGGCAAAACAAAAACCAGAAAAAGCAGCAGAAGGCAGCGAGAAGAAACCCGAGTCGAAGGTTTCGAATCAAATAGCTCTTGAAAAGTTAAAGGCAGCTGTGAAAACTATGGAGCAACTGTACTTTTTTGATAGGAATGAATGGAAGCGCAAAACGCAAGCTCCGCGACCAATCACGGACAGTCACGTGCTTTCGCTCATCACACGAGAGGAGCAAGGAGTCACGACCAAAACGGACATTGAGAATGAATACGGGAAAGCAGACACTAGCTCGCAGCTGCACGTTGAAAAGTCGTCCGCAACCTCGAGTTCTGGTGTTGACGAGGATAAAGCGTGTATGCTAACAGGTTCTCACGGCCAGGAAGACACGGCTAAGTTAGTAACCCAAAGGGCAGATTCTTTCAATGACAAGTGCGTTTTTAGTCTGGGCAGTAACCTCAAAGCACCTCCACGTATAAATACAACAAATGACAGCACTCAGCAAATGTTTTCAAGCAGAAACTACACCCTCTCCACACAATCTCATAAAGCTCCGTTGTCGCTGAAAATCTGTCCTTCTAAATCGAAAAGTGAGGAAAAGCACCAGAAAGAGCACCAGCAGACAGATTCTGACAATTACCTAACAATCCCTGTCAAAGCTCACGCTTCCGATTCGAAACCCTCACAAGCATCGCACCTAAAGCCTTCCCATCAGCCCTTGCAACGCTCACCTATCGTAATGGAGTCTTGGTCTCCTGATAGTCAGACGGCCACAATATATCACCACGCCATGCCCCTGCCGGCCGTACCTGCTGCTCAACCCCAGCTCCTCTGCCTTACCCCCCCGGCGGACCTCCCACCGCCTCACATCCAGCGCAAGCTCCTGCTGGACCCCTCCACTGGCCAGTACTACTTAGTGGACACTCCTGTGCCCATGCAGCCAGCCGCCCAGCACTTTTACTATCCTGAGAGTGGTCAGTACTTGGACATTCCTTTATTACTCACCCTAGTGCCTGTGTCCGTTTCGCCGGTCGCCCTCGGTCCTGCGGCAGCCTATCCCCCCACCTACTTGGTCTACCCCTCGACCCTGTTGCCACCCCATCCTCACCCGGTCCCCCAGTCCCACTCTTCCACCTGCTCGGAGGGAGAAGACACGGTCGAGACGGGCAGCATGTATCTGATCCCGCAGGGCACCGCAGTTCCCAGCAGCACCCCCAAACCTGTCATCAGTATTACATCCCAGCAAGGTGCTCGTATTGTTGCTCCTCCCTCCTTTGACGGCACAACCATGAGCTTTGTGGTGGAGCATCGGTAACAGAAGGTAAGTGGCCACTGCATGGCTGTGCGTGTCAAAAAATGTATGAGTTGTCTTCAAGTTGAGCAACAAAATATAAATCATGTTGCATTTATTACAAATATTGCTTTCTCTGAAGCTTTTTGAGCTTAATCAATATATAATGCAAGCAATTTGCTGTTGAAAATGAAGGCAAACAAAAATGTTTCAATTGATAAAATAAATAATTTGCTTTTAAAAATGACACTTGTGAAACGTTAGTGGAGCAAATTTAATTCATAGTTAGTGTGTTGAACTACACCCTGGGAATTGACTTCATACATTCACTCTCAGAAAAAAAAAGTACAAGGCTGTCACTGGGGTGGTACCCTTAGGTGCAAAAGCTAAAAAATACATATTTGTAGCTTCTTTACCCCTAAATGGTACATATCAGTACTTTTAAAGTACATTTGAGTACCTAAAGTGTACATATTAGTTGTCCTTCATCCTTCAACCATTTTCCTGAGAGTGTTTACTGAAATCACATTGGGACCAGATAAATAAACATCATTCTAAAAAAAAAAAAAAGAGGCCAAACATCATTTGTTTGCAATTGCTATTGATGAAGTTTGATATTTAGTAATTAGTAGCACTTAATTCATTATTTTTTTGTTGTTAAATAAAATAGATTTGGGTCCAACTTTATATTAGCTGTCCTTAAATACTATTTACTTACATAAAAAAGTACAATGCACTTATTGTGGTCATATTGTATTGCAAAACACTTTTGCTGCTATTGAGGTGGGATAGGGTAAGGTTATGGACAGGTTTGGTGGTATGGGTAGGTTTAAGGGTGGGTTAAGGTGTAAGGGATGGGTAAACAGTGTAATTATAAATGTAATTACAGAAATTGGATGTAATTACATGCAGGTATTTTTAAAATATAAGTACAATGTAAAAACATGTATGTACAGTGCATTGCATCAAATGATTAATTTAAATATAAGTACATAGTAAAGGCCACCTAATATAAAGTGGGACCCAGATTGTACTGAATCCCAACCACTTGCTTCTCTTCTTACAGTGAAGATTTCTTAATAGTATGAAACATTAACAATATTTAGTATAGGCTATAAAACATACATATGGACAGGCAAAAAAGAAAAAAACTGCTTTTGTGTCTATGATTATCTATGTGGGTTTCGTGGAGCAATATTGTGTGAAAAAGTGAATGTGAATGAAGTTATGAATTTTACAGTCTATAATACTCGTGTATGTACTTGGGCCTGAATATTGATGAAAAGTTGAGACTTGTTAGATAGTTTAATGTGTCCAGGTTTTGGGGTTTTTAATCGCTTTACTATGTCTGATGTATTGATGTTGCTTCATCACCAGTAACACATCTGATTTAATTTTTCAGTTTGAATTAAAGCAGCTTGACAAAGAATAGTGTCGGTAAGCAAAATAAAGGCCACTGTGGCAAGTAAAACACTTTCTAAGATGTTTAGGTAAGATGAGAAAGAAATCTACAGAGGAACCAACAATTAATGTCTCATACACACAAAAAGTGAATGTCAAGACTTTGCAAATGAAAATATGTATGTATCATGTTTTTCTCATGATGCACATCAACAAAATCATAGAAATACCAAACACTGGCAACTATTGCTGGCACTTGACAGTATGCATGTGTGAGTGTGAGCTGGAGCGTGTGTATGTGTGTGGAAAGGTCAGCGAGTAAAGTATTTGTTGTGCTGAGGCAGTAGGATGACAGCTGTTGGGGCCGATCAGAGGACCAACAAGCTGCAGCAGGGTCAAACCTTTTTATAGAGAGAGACGGAGTGAGAGGGTCATTCATATGTGAACTTTAGAGATTCTTCAGTCTGCTGCAATACTGGATGCAGCGATGAAAGCAATATGGTCACTGACTGCATATTTAATGCTTGTGATGAAAGACACCCATTGTCATGCAGACTTATTCTAATCTTTTGTTTTCCATTTATGTTATGCTGTATGTTGTACAGTAAGGATGGGAAGATTCCCCGATTCGCTTGGTGCATCGGCATAAAAAGTTAACAATGCGATGCATCGGTTTAAAAAGTGTGCATCGGATACAAGTTGGCATTTGTATCGGGATGCATCGTTTCTAACATATTTGCATCGGTAAAAAACTATTTATTTACTATACTATGCTATACTTTTATTGTTTAGAAAGTGACCAATAATCTGTGACCAGTATTTTACATTTAGATTGATTTCTCTTCTCTAAACTGTTTCTCAAGCACGTTCTCTCATCACCGCTGCTGCGTGAATATGACGTATCACAACACCACGGAGACCCGAGGAAAAGCGGGGATTAAAGTCCAAAACCTATGTTAAATTTGCTTTATGGAACCAAATCATTTGACAATGAGTCAGACTAACTGAAATAAGCCTTATGAAACAGCCCTCGAGGCATTGATCATATTTTTTCCATTGTATCGAATTGCATTGTGTTGAATCAAATCGAATCGAAATCAGATCGCACTGCATCGTAACAGGGGTGAATCGTATCGCATCGCATCGCATCGGTAGCTGCTTCATATGTATCGTTAATGTATCGTATCGTTGGCTATGCATCGAGATGCGTATCGTATCAGCCTCAGTCATGGAGATGCACATCCCTATTGTACAGTAGTATATAAAATTATAGCATTTCAATAGAAAGTGTCATGATACAATTTCCCCCCTTTTTTATTTTTGTTGCTTCAAATGACTTTCTTTCTTTCTTTCTTTCATTGACAAATTTTTGTTAAATATGAAAACCTGTCATAGAAATATGAATTATTACTTTTTTAAACAATGAGAATCTAAACAAAGAGTGAAATAAGCATGAACTCAATAGCATAAACACAATATTCATTGTGTGAAAAACAGTTTGTATTTTTTTGCACAAATTACAACTTTACCTCACTAATTTCCATCACAACTAACAATTTTAAATAAAGTTTTCCTTGTTTTTTCAATGGAATTTTTATAAAATGGAAAAATCAAGGTAGGCCTAAATAGATTTTTAAACGATTTTTTTTATTTTTTATTGTGTAATTTTTTTATATTATTTGAAAATACTTAATTGTCTATGATACATAAAATGTTAAGAAATTAGGAAAGAAAAACCATTTTTATTGAGAAAAAATTTGAGAATTGACATTTATATATATTATTATATTAAAAAAAGAGTATAAAAAATTATACAATTCTAAATGTATGAATTGCAAAAGTATTAGAACATTATTAGTAGACAAATTAAAATCTCTAATAATGTTTTTTTTTCTCTAAAAGTCCACAGGGCCAAAATATGCAGTTAAAGAAACACCCAAATAAGTAAGTTAAGTATCACTATTAGATTAATATAATTAAGCCTTGATATTTATCGTTCCTTTGATTGGTCTGTTCTCTCCTTTTCCTTCTCAGGATGGTCTGTGTCTGTCTGTCGGAGTCAGTCCTCCTCCCACTTCATAAAAAAAATTCCTCTGACATGTTTCACAGTATCCCACATCTGTCTTCATCAATTCCTACCCGGTGTTGCCTCCTGATCTGTGACTTTTGCAATGTTGAAAAGCTAAAGATGAAACATTTTAAAGCAGCTTTGTGCAACATTTGCTATTTATGTAGTCTGTAGACTTTTTGAGGCAACTATCTTTTTGTCCATCCAGCACTGCATAGTTAAGGGAAAATGTTTTTTGTTCAAGTTTTCATTTTGTTGTATAAAGTGTTTGTATTTTTATGGACTCCTTTTTATCTACCTGGAGGTAGCAAGTTCTGATTGAGTAAAGCATGGCTTGTGTGAAAGAGAGAGAAACAGAGATAGAGAAAGAGAAGCATTTTGTGTGGTGCCCATGTTGTGTGTGTGAGAGAGACAGAGTAAATGTGTGTCTGTTTCCTCTCACTGTGATGATAATTGTTATTATAGTGACGGACGGATCATTGGGGAGTTCAGTGTAATAATAATAATAATGCTTGAACTGAAAATACTTGTACATTTAAAAATTGTCTCAATCTTTATGTTGCCAATTACCTCAGTTTGCAGTGCAGGCATGTTGCTATCTCATTTTGCCTCCACAGTATAATACTCCTTATACTTTTGTTCTGTTTTACCCCTTCTTTTCCATCATCTGTTCTCCCTGTTCATTTTTTTTTTTGTCTATTTTGTTACATTGATCTATATGATTAAAGGTATATGGATCTGCTGGCCAATCTATGTACCAATTTTAGAAGGAATTCATTGTTATTTCTGTCAGTGTTAAAAAAATGCTTATTATAAATGTGATATTCAAATTAATTCCGTAAAGATAACACTTGGTTAAAATTTCATGTAATCAAAAAATAACCAATACATGATGAGTGTTGCTACCACTTAAAAATATGACCGAGAAAAACAGATTAAACATAATTTGTAATAATATATGGTATTAGATGAATATTCTATTATTAAATCACAACAACAACACAAATTAAGATGCTACAACCTGCTTCATAATAAATTATAACACTTATTTTGATACTCATTATGGTACTTATGATACATTAACTTGGTATGCTGAATATGGGTATTTTGAAAGAGTTTTTCTGAATGTGAGTATATAAATATAACAGCAAGTTCTGTAAGTTTAATACATTTCATATAATGATCAAAAAATCCACAAATACATATTCTTCCATCATGAGAGTTGCTATCAAAATATGACAAAATTAGATTTTAGATACTTACTCATTATGATACTTATTCATGATGCATAAATACAATACTTGGTGTGCTAAAGATTTTTCTGAGTATTTTGAAAGAGTTTTGCTGAGTAATGTGGGTACGAATAAAACATCCAATTGTATAAGTTGTATAAGAATAAATCAAGTAGCCTCCTTAACTCACATTAAAACACATTCAGTGGAACATGCACGTCATTGCACTATTAAAATCACTTATACGTCTAGTTCCAGTGATGTTAATAGTACACGAGTAACATTGGAGGAATCTATTGGCCCACTCAGCTGCCTTTTGTATGGGCTGTTAAAAAGATCACCTAGTCTCTGAATGTTCCATTATAGGTTGAGGATTGCATGTTGAAGCGGTTAGTGTTATTTCATTATTTTTGTTGGTTTGCACTGTATGCACACAAAACAAATACATGGCAGCCATATGTGACCCTGGACCACAAAACCAGTCATAAGTTACAGTAGGAAATTTACAAAATATCTTCACGGAACATGATCTTTACTTAATATCCTAATGATTTCTGTCATAAAAGAAAAATCAATAATTTTGACCCATACAATGTATTTTTGGCTAGTGCGACTTAAGACTGGTTTTGTGCTCCAGGGTCACATATAGAATGACAGTTTGCTATTATATATAGCCTAGTAAAAATATTTTGTCAGGTAACTTAAAATTGCATAATATATAGTAACTTCTAACTGGTTTTTATAAAATAAAATAAAAATATATATATAATTGATCTTTAAGGTAACAATAATGATGTAGAGTGTAGAAAGCAATATGAAACGTGAAAGAATTGTATTCCATTTTTAATGTGCAAACATGGCACAGATTTAAAAAGTAATTGAAATTTCCCAAGCTCATTTGTGACCCTGGACCACAAAACCAGTCATAATTAGCACGGGTATATTTTTAGCAATAACCAACATTATTTTAACATTATAAACACCAAGCATTATAACATCAAAATTATCGATTTTTCTTTTATGCCAAAAATCATTAGGATATTAAGTAAATATCATATGTTCCATTAAGATATTTTGTAAATTTCCTACCGTAAATATATCAAAACTTAATTTTTGATTAGTAATATGCATTGCTAAGAACTCCATTTGGACAACTTCAAAGGCGATTTTCTCAATATTTTGAAAAGCATTGCTAAGAACTTCATTTGGACAACTTCAAAGGCGATTTTCTCAATATTTTGAAAAAAAATTTTTTGCACCCTCAGATTCCAGATTTTCAAATAGCGGTATCTCAGCCAAATATTGTCCTATCCTAACAAACCATACATCAATGGAACGCTTATTTATTCAGCTTTCAGATAAAAAAATGAATACAGGGTCACATTTCTGGTATTAGTCCTCCTGAGAGAATTCTATTCAGATTCTCTGTACTACATCACCTAGCCTTTCTCTCACACCCTCGTGTAGCGCCGTTGACCTCAAAAGGCCTTAAATCTTCAAGAGAAGCAGATAGTTGTTGTGGGGCCCGCTTGATTTACACAGCTGGCAGAGGGTCGTTTGACCTGATGCCAGCGTGCTAGGTAAGTTTTCCGTGAGCTCCTGAAACTTCACCCGCCAGAGGCATTAGCTTGAGCTGACAGTTTGTGCGAGATAAAAAAATGAATACAGGGTCACATTTCTGGTATTAGTCCTCCTGAGAGAATTCTCTTCAGATTCTCTGTACTACATCACCTAGCCTTTCTCTCACACCCTCGTGTAGCGCCGTTGACCTCAAAAGGCCTTAAATCTTCAAGAGAAGCAGATAGTTGTTGTGGGGCCCGCTTGATTTACACAGCTGGCAGAGGGTCGTTTGACCTGATGCCAGTGTGCTAGGTAAGTTTTCCGTGAGCTCCTGAAACTTCACCCGCCAGAGGCATTAGCTTTCAGTTTGACAGTTTGTGCGTTTGTTTACGCGGTCGCCATGGTAGCAGCGCCAGTGACAGACACGCGCGCTCAGCTGCTGTTCGCCGCGAGATAGGAATGTCCACGAGACCGCAGTTGTTGGTTTTCAGTTGACAACCGCCACCAAGCGGAACTCCAACTATTGTGTTTATACGAAGTAAGTTTTTGTAAAAAAAAAAGCGCTTGTTGTTTATGTTATTTACACACTTTTCAGCATTTAATTATAAATGAAGAGCAGATGAAATCAGAATGGGAGTTTTTAGTTTATGTCTATTACTGAGGGCAGCTAAAAGCTAGGGTGCCCTTTTAAAATGACGTATTTTAACGTTTATTCATATCAAACTTTACAGTCTATGATATCAAATTGATATCTAATTACTAATGACTGTAATGACTTTACATGATTTTGGCCAATAAAACACTCTCAAACAGCAGGTCAAAGAACATGGGTCAAAGGACAATGCCAGCATGGCATTTTCCTGTATTATGAAAATGTATTTATGTTACACTCCTGCATAAAGATCTTCATCAAAGGTTGAGAAGTTAGGTGGAATTCAATAAATTAAATAGAAATGAAATAAAACAGGTTCTGTATAGTTAAACAGAAGCCTTAAAAAGTAGCTGACTATTTTTACTTTGATATTTTTAAAACGTTATATTTGTTCTATGTTAACTGTAAAAAAAAAAAAAAGATCAATAAGCCATGGCTACATATGTGTTTCCATTAACTCATCAAACCAATTTCCAACTAATTTTAACCAATATGAGATTCAACTCAATTTTTATAAAATGACTTATATGGCCAATTTGATTATACTTAAAAATTGATGGCAGCAACTGAACTTAAGTAGATGGATTATTATTATTATTTACAGTGTTCTCAGGACTATTAAACAGAAGAATCAACTTTCATTTGCCAAAACCCCACAAAGTGTATTGTGTATATTTAATTTGTTTTAATTGAGATTTATTCAAAACAATGTTTTACGTATATTCATTATATAAATAGGCTATATTTTAAATTCAGACATGCTGACAAAGGTCTAACCAAGTTAAATAGTCTGCATTTATCCTTATTTTAGCTTAATAAAAACTCAGTAGATGCATTAAAATGATAGTCACATTGTAATAGATAAAGAGATATTCTATATTATTAAAAGTTAACACTTTCAATGATTTTTACACCAAAGAAGATGACAAAAAAAATCAAAAAAAGACAAAAACTTTATTCATGGTTGATTATCTTCCCATGTACAAGACTGCCATAAATATTCTCAAGAATGTAAACATCTGGTGTAATCATGGAAACCAGACAGCATGAACTGCCTGTGGAGGGATGAAGTGTGTCAGAAAGCCCTCTGATTAAATAAATAACACAGTAGCACCTCAAATACACAGTCCTGTTATAATGCTGTAATGTTGTCGTTTATAAATATTTCACTTTTGTTTTTATGGGTCGAATAATTCTGTCACATGACGAGAGTGCCATTGGTTATCCTGACAACATTTTTATACATTCCTATTATTTATAAAAATGGACGAAAATATAAATTGAATTTGTGCTAATCATTCATAAATGGAGAAAACAGGGCTAGACATATTGTAAGGACTCTTATAGTACACTCTTAAAAATAAAGGTCCTTTATTGGCATTCATGGTTCCATCAAGAACCTTTAACATCCATGGAACCTCTTTATTCCACTTTATAGTGGAAAAAGATTCTTTAGATTATTAAAATGTTCTTCACACCAAGTAAAAAAAACACTGAAAGGCTCTTTGGGGAACCCAAAATGGGTTAGGGTTAAAAAAAATAATAATTGGAGCCTTTATTTTTAAGAGTGCACAACCCTTCGCCTCCCTGACTGACTCAAGGTTTCAGCACATACAGACAAAATGTAATGTGATTGTTTGCATGAAAACCTTTTACGTTTGCTAGCCAAAGAATCCAGTGCAGTCCCAGCTTGTCTACCAGGCCTGTTCAAAGACTTTCTTGCACATGTTGGAGTTCTCCTGGTGTAGAGGAAATTCTGAGCCCGGCACCAGCTGATCTCTGCTCCTCTTTAAGGAGAATGTCTGTCCTGAGGGCAGTTTCTCCTGCTTGGACACAGTCTCTCTAGAGCACACCAGATGCAAAAACAGGTTAGTTTTGTTCATCTGACACATTTTTCAAAAGAATATAACCCATTCTCTAGCCCTAAGATCTGATTGGTTGACAGATACCTGAAGGGGAAAGTGGTTTTGTCCATCTGCATGCAGACGAGGAAGGGGTACTCCGAGAACTGCACGGTGGTGATGAAGTCCAGGGTGGCCTCTGTCTCAAAACCTACTTCCACTCCAGCGCTTACGAAGCCTGTATCCACTGTCACATTACCGATGACGACCAACGCTCCCCTGCACACAATGTCAAGGATGAGCTTAGAAAGTACGCTAAAAAATCTCGGTAAGCACACAGTAAATCTTCAGTTATTTCTTTAGCACTGTCAGGATGATTTTTACTTTTTTTTTTTTTTTTTACTTCAGTGTTCTAAAAGCTTTCAAGAACAGCAATGCATCTCTGTGCAGATTTTCTATTTTTATTAATTCATTTATTAAGATTATTTAGAAGCAGAGTAGATGAGTACAATTTTTTAAAATGTGTTTTTTTTTTGCTTCAGTCCCATTCATTCACTCTCTCTCTCTAAATAAATAAATAAAAATAAAAGCTTAGAAAACTTGGCAACTAAATGAAATAAAATACGTAAAACTGAAATAAATAATGAACAATTTTAAACAAAATTTGAGTTGCTTAGATTAAAAATAAATTAGATTCAGTGTTATTATTAACTAAAACTCTCCTCATTTGTAAGTCTCTTTGGATCAAAGCATCTGCTAAATGATTAAATGTAAATGTTTTCCTTAACTGAAATAAACCTGAAATAAAATAAAATATTAGATGGAAAAACTTCAACTTAAAAAAACTTGTTGAGAAAATGAGAAATGTTGCATTGACGGCGAACAGAAAATAAGTGTAAGTTAAATTACTAAAATTACTAAAACTAAAACTGACATAAATATGGGTGCTAAATAGAAAAAAAAATGTAAAAGACAAAAGAAGACAAAAACAACATGACAAGAAATTAAAATATAAAAACAAATCTAATACAAAATATTAATAAACAATAGTATACAAAATAACACTGAGTACTTTCACTGATTATGCCAAATTTTTTACCATTTTTGTTACAATTAGTCAACTCAGTTTTTAATATTAATTGAAATGTTCCACCCCAAGTGTGGAGGTTTTTTTTTTTCTTTGGATGCGCTGATAACATGATAACTTGATTCTAAACTCGGTCTCAACTTTATTTTTAGCTTTTTTATATAAAGATGTTTACGCTCATTCTTCCTACAACACATGCTCCAGAGAACAACTTAAGATAGAGATTTATTGCCATAGTCTCTTTCTCAGGGGCTCTGCTGAGTCAGTTTTGGTGTTTAGGCTCACATATCACATGGTTCCATGCTTTCAACCTCCACCTTAAATGATCTATTCAGCATGACTGCCCGTGATGAGTGGGCTGAGTAGAGGCATGCTAATCTTGTGCGCCCAAGAGAGCTGTGGTTTATTTAGTTTCTAAACATATCCCACTTGTGTCAGACTATGTGCGTCTGTGTGCGTAACTATCTTTCTATCGGTTTTCCCCGCTTCTGTGTGCCCACACACACATGTGTTTACGTATTAGGTTGTCTGTCTGTCTGTCAATGAGTCTTTGTTTGTCTTCTTGTGTGTGTGTGTGTGTGTGTGTGTGTGTTTTCAGAGAAGGTAAAGCCTACCGCCCTGATCCATACACCTGCCCCTGCCTATCCTGAGGGCTGGCAGATGTAGAAAACCAGATGCCACCCAGAAATACCCATCATCACACAAAGAACACAGCGAACCCACAGTGCTAAAAGTAAGGTAAAAAAAAAAAATGTATTCCCTTGTTAGAAAGTTTTATAACATAAACTGTCTTTACCTCTTCAAATGTAAAAATCAGAAATCTCTCCCTGAGAGGATTCGGTTTCTCACAATCGATATCATAACCTAATTTTACCCTCAACACCTGATCGTTTACTCCTACCTCAGCATCTTTCCATTGCCCTCATTTCCCGCCTGTCTCATTTTAGCTGAGTTGCCATTGCTTTCATCCACAAACTAATAGTAAGCAAGCAGGTGCAGTTGTGGCTAAAGATGTGGATTAGCATCGAATCTCTCTGAAGGATTAATGATGTTATAATAAGATGCACCGGCATCGTATTTACTGTCATTTGGAAAACCTAGTGAAGAAAAACCTCTGGCAATGGTTTCTAAATAAGCAATTTAAGTGGTCGATTTTAACAAATCCATCATTGCATCCAAAGCAACCAAGGGTGAAATGCCTTCCATTAGGACATCATGGGCTGTCGTTTTAATTGGATCGGATCTATATCTGAATTCACGACATCATCCCCATATAAGGAGTTTTAAAAGATCTACCTGTTGTTGACGCTCGTCTTAGACTCTCTGTACCACAAGCTGAACTCCATCCCTCCAGAGATATCGATGGCCAGACCACCTTGGAACTCAGCACTGGCTCTTAGACCAGACTGTAGAGGAATCACCTTCAAAGAAAGCGAGAAAGCAAGATTTTTTAATACATCAAAAAGAAAATACACTGTGACGAGTGGGGGCGGGGCCGAGAGCCGTGGGAACGGAGCGAGGCCGGTGGAGTAATTGATAATGAGCGACACCTGCACCACTCACCGGTCTCGAGTCCCACGGAGGAGCTCCGGAAGGATAAAAGGAGGAGTGACGACAGTGAAAGACGAGAGAGGACCAGGCCTGGACTTTATTTTGTGTTTTGGTTTTGTTTGTGCGCGACAGTCATCCGCGAGGGGCTGTCGCGCTATTTTGTGTTTGTTTATTTTATTAAAGTATTTAAATGTTCGCTGGTTCCCGACTCCTTCTTCCCGACCTACGAACGTTGTTACATACACTATATGGACAAAAGTATTGGGACACCCCCTTCTAATGAACAGGTTTGACTTATTTAGTAATTTTCATGAGTACAAATTTTAGTGTTTAAGCATAAAATTATATTCTAGGGAATTGTGTGCTTCTAATTCACTGGTGTTTGGTGATGAGTTTTTGGCTCAAGGTCTACATTTAAAGTCACACCGGAGGTGCTCAGGTGGGATTAGAACTTGCAGACAAGTCAGGTTCTTCCACACCGACTGAATCAATCATTTCTTTTTGAACCTTGCCTTATGCACAGAGGCACTGTCATGTTAGAATAGAAAAGGGTCCTGTCCAAACTGTTGCTATAAAAATAGAAGCACACAATTCTCTAGAATATCATTATATGCTTAAACATTAAGATTTGTACTCATGGAAATTACTAAAGTAGTCAAACCTGTTCATTAGAAGAGGGTGTCCCAATACTTTTGCCCATATAGTGTATTTATATTTGATGTTTTTAAATGGTAATATCTTGTAACATTATACACTAGCGAGCATTCAAATGTTTGTGGTTTTTGAATAATTTAAATGTCTCTTATGTATCCCAAGGCTGCATGTTTTAATCAGAATTACAATAAAAACAGTAATATTGTGAAATATTATTATAATTTAAAACAACTGTTTTCTATGTTATTTATTCCTGTGATGGCAAAGCTGAATTTTCAGCATCATTATTCCAGTCTCAGTGTCACATGATCCTTCAGAAATCATTCTATTATGCTGATTTGCTGCTCAAGAAAAATTTCCTATTATCAATGTTAAAAACAATCAATGAGTTGTGCTGCTTAATATGATATTTTTTCAGGTTTATTTGATGAATGGAAAGTTCAAGAGAACAGCATTTATTTGAAATTATAGCCATGTTATTTCCATGTAATATTACAAATAATATATATATAACTTAAATAATATAAAGTGTACATTGAGGTGAATGTCATACCTGTGAGTGGTCTGTCAGCAGAATAAGGCCCTTCACCACACTGATTGGATCTCCAGATATGGAGAACATCTTGGACATCAGGTCACTGTAGCCCTTGAAGAAGGTCACTGGCCGGAGCTGCACATCGAACAGCAGAGCAGACATTCCAGCAAAAGACTCCAGTTCTTCTTCTCCTTCATCCGGCGTGGCTGCAATTAGAGACTCTAGACCCTGTGCTTCAATTGTCACCTGAAATACAGCATGACAGACACAAAGAACAATCAATGTCAGGACACACAATGCATGTTTATGGAATATGTGTCTGTCAACACTGTGTTGTGGTAATGACGACGGTACCTGAAGGCCATGAAGGAAGGCATTGTTGCTCTGACCATAAATGTTCATGTTGCTTCTCCTCAATACGCCAGAGCCAGAGTACAGGATGTCCAAATTGTAGGTGCAAGTGACATCAGCAGTTCCTGTTTAAAGATAGAAAATTCAGATTCACTTTATTCTTCTACAAAAATGTAGGTCTAAGAGCCAAAGTGGTTGCTTATTGACCTAAGTCTCAAAGACATTGTGGTATACAGTATTATTCAGCAAAATGACAGTAAGACATTTATAATGTTATAAAATATTCCTATTTTAAATTAAGTCCCAAAGACATTGTGGTATACAGTACTGTTCAAAAGTAGTTTTTTAAATTATTATTATTAAGCAAAATGACAGTAAGACATTTATAATGTTATAAAATATTCATATTTTAAATGAATGTTGTTCTTTTGGACTTTGTTCATCAAAGAATCCTGAAAAAAATGTATCACAATTTCCACAAAAATATTGAACAGCTTAACACTGATGATAATAAGTATCTAATGTTTCTTGAACAGCAAATCAGCATATTAGAATGATTTATGAAGGATCATGTGACACTTAAGTCTGGAGTAATGATGCTGAAAATCCAGCTTTATCATCACAGGAATAAATTACATTTGAAAATATATTAAAATAGAAAACAGTTATTTTAAATTGTAGTCATATTTCACAATATTACTGTTTTTACTGTAATTTTGATCAAATACATGCAGCCTTGGTGAGCATAAGAGACTTCATTCAAAAATACTACAAGTCTACAAATCTTACTGATCCCAAACATTTGAATGTATAGCATATATTATGTTATTATATTAGTGTATATTAGAATGTTTAGATATTAATGTAACTGAGATATTTATTTATATAATGTTGGCTGGTTTATCATTCACCAGGTAAAAATTGCTTAGAAAAAAATCTTTTTTTTTTCATAGTGTGA
>NW_015659004.1:224069-229069 GCF_001515625.1 Sinocyclocheilus rhinocerous | reverse complement strand
ATGTTTAAAAGAACAGCAAAACCGAGGTTCAAAACCTTCTTTTGTGTTCTTTAAATGGGAAATCTGATTCATTTGAGTGAATCAGTGAAAAAAAACAAGTGACTGATTTGAGTTTGAGTCTTTGCAGAGAAGTCTTAAATATCATCAGTGTAGTTGCCTACTTTTTGTTAGCAGCCTGTAGTGTAACTAGCTACTGTAGCTAATTAAAAAGAGTAGCTTGACTCTAATAATGTGTACAAATGAGAAATAGAGAAGCACAATGAGGAGTTTGTTCTTACAGTACAGTCTTACTGCAGTTGCGCAGGACAGTCAGGATCTCTGACTTGCTGGCTTTGCGCAGGCTGTGTAAGAGTGCGAGGAAGCTCCTTGGGGCTTCTGCTTTAGAGAGTGATTCTGGCTCCAGCTGAGATCTCACCGCTTTCCATGTGTCCATTAGCTATTGTACACCAAAACAATACAATATACAATTAGTATAAATATAAACACATGCTTAAAAACATATTTCGCAAACTTTTAAAGGGTGATCAAAATTTTTTTGTTTCATTCAACGTGTAGTTTTTTTGTAATTATTTGTGAAATTTCAACACCATTTTTCTTTCAGTGTAAGCTGAGTAAACAGGATTTTCATTTTTAAGTGAAATAATGGTTTCACATCAGATTCATAAGCACAAACACAAAAGTTGGTAAAAGAAAAGCATAGTAACTCACATTGGGGCATCCCTTGCATTTGGTTTTAACTTTCTCCACCATGACTCCAACAGACATGTGTTTGTCGTCCAGAGACTTCACCACACTTGCGACATCTTTACCCGCTACTTCTGTTGGGCCAACCTCAATCTTTTTAAGTGTCAATGACTGCCTGTTGGAAATGAGAAGATACTTTAATTTCATTCATTACTTGATTTAATTAAGTGATTTGTTTTCACATTTCTTTGGTACCTGGACAGGACTTTAGCTGCAGCTTTTTGACGAGCATTGATGGACAAAATGTGTGTTTCCTCAACATCAGCAGACTTAATGATGCCATTCTCCAGAGTGATTACTGTTTCAGAAGTAGACTTCCCACTGATGCCCAGTACCTAAAGGGGAAGAGAGGAAAGGTCAATAAAAAGTGCCAGGAATTGTGTATAAATGCATGAGGCAAGATGAGAAAATTAGTTTTTGTCTTACTGGGCTGTGAGTAGTGAATCCCATCTCTTGTGTTTTGCAAGTATCCAAGTGTTTTGTACGGATCACCTGATCTTTGGTGGCTTTATACTCAACCAAACATTTCCCTGAAGCATCAGCCTGCAGATTACAGATAGAGTATTTAACTTAGAAAAACGTACATACTTTAAACACTTCAATGGAGAATTGTAATAATCTTAACCTCTGACATCTTCCCGGACTTTAACTGCATCATTAGCATACTGGCCACACCCCTCTTTAAGTTTTTGATGGTAGCAGGCTCCGCCTTATGGGCATACAGGCTTCTGATCTAAGTAAAATCACACAAAATGTCAAATCACTATGGAATATATTAAAAAATTCAAAACTAAAATGAATATGAAACACATTTTTATGATGCATAATGAAATGTTTATTACCTTGCCCATCTTCCACAGCACCATGAAGGGCCTCTGAAGTGCCTCAAGCTTGACTTTACCCAGAATGCTTTCTGCTGAGCTGCCGTGGAAGATGTTGTTTTTGCGGGAGCGCTTTCCAGCACTTTCAACTTGAACATTTGAAATCTGAGAACAGGACAGGAGAAGGTGATTTGCACAAGGGTTATCATTAGGGTTATCATATCAAGGGTTATTATCATCATCACTTGGAATTAAATAAACATTAACTTAAAATTATTTCTGATGTCTGTTCATTTGAAGCACTAAAACAACTGAAAATAAGTAAACTAAAACTGAAACTTAAAAAAGTATATTTAAAAAAAAGACAAAACAACAAAAGTGCTAAAACTTGAAAACGGAATATATAAAAATGTTAACAAAATTAACAAGACTACTAATTACAGAACTAATATACTTTAAAAATATATAGAGAATTCAGACACTTAATTAGACAAATTTGATAAATTGTTTTTTGTTATTAAATGCAATTCAACTTAAAAGTCCTTTTTTGACGCAAGTAGAACTTACATCTACATATACATCTTTATATGTAATTTCATAATTACGTCTATCGTCTATAAATCTGTGCTTTCAGTGTACTGCCACTGCTATGCATTTATGGTAATGTTAACTTTAATATACTTGTATATTAACTCGTATGCCATGTTTATAAGTATGTTTATAATTTCAACATTTGTCAAGAAGCTGCAATTTATTAACTTTTTTTTTATTTTGAATGATAAAGATTTTTAATGATACAGTTACAGAAAACTACAGTTAAAAATACATGTGATTTAAATGTTAGTCAACACATCAAAATGTGTTCTTTTTACAGCATGACAAAATAGTAAAAGTTTACTTTAAAAAGTGAACTTTTTATTATATTATATGCCAGTACAGTTTTTTTAATGCACTTTTAAAATTTGAAGTACACTACAAGTGCATTCGATATAAGCGCACCTTCTTACAAGGGTATGCAATCAAAAAATAAATAAATAAAAATACCACTAAAGTTCTCCCCTATACCTGCAATCGAAGTAGCTGTTCATCCTGGATCTGTGGGTTCCATGATACAGTTACAGAAAACTACAGTTAAAAATACATGTGATTTAAATGTTAGTCAACACATCAAAATGTGTTCTTTTTACAGCATGACAAAATAGTAAAAGTTTACTTTAAAAAGTGAACTTTTTATTATATTATATGCCAGTACAGTTTTTTTAATGCACTTTTAAAATTTGAAGTACACTACAAGTGCATTCGATATAAGCGCACCTTCTTACAAGGGTATGCAATCAAAAATACCATCTAAGATGGTATATACCTGCAATCGAAGTAGCTGTTCATCCTGGATCTGTGGGTTCCTCCAGACGAGGCTGATGTCCACATCACTGCTAATCCTGAATCCAGTGTTCCCCCTAGTCGATCCCGTCGGCCTGTTCAGCCCGACCTCAGCGCTGTAGCTATATCTGTAGAGTTTGTCATTATCCAGCCGAGGCCCAGCAATCGCACCTGAAAAAACACAAAAATGTCATGCTGTGACACATTCTAGATCTTCAGCCGATTTTCAGTCAGTGGCATGTAAGAGACAGCTGGACAAGGGAGGAATGTGAAATTAGAGAGGCAGGAAGTGGATTGACCATCTCCTAAAAATCACACAGATTTAAATCCAGTAATGGAGCTGGTGGAAGCACTTACTCTACCTGAAGTCTGAATTGAATCTACTGTTTTATTCCAAAGAATTTACATCCACAAGAAATAATTTGTTCAAGAGAAAGCTACAGGAAAAAGAAAGCACTGCAGAGGAAGTCCATAGCCTTTCATTGAAGGTAATACAGAAGGAAAAGGAATGTAGTCCTATCTGTAATTGTACTGTAGGTGGGTCTCAGATAACAGTGTACTATGAGCTATTAATTCTCTAATCATCATATATGGATCATGTTTGTAACCTCATTATGTGACACAACTAAATTTATTTTGTCTTAAGAGTTTTAAATGAGTCAGAATCATTCAAGGTAACTTTTGTGCATTTTGTGGTTTAAGGATTGTTGATTCATAAAGTGATTGATAAACAGTATCTCTGCAAAACCTCTCTGCCAGCACAGTTCAGCCTTGTCCCGAAAACACTGACGTGTCACACTCAGATTGCATCACATCTACTGATACAGAGATTATGCCCTGATTTTACCCTTCTAAAACAAATAAATGTTTTTTTTATTTAATTTAATATTTATATTTACATATACGTAATATAGAAAGAATAAAAATACCACAAAAATATTTCAGAAATGATTGCCTAGTGATACTAAATAAACATACTGATGATTGTAATGATTAGATGAATCGGCACAGAATGAATGAAAGGTGTGACTAACCACATGATTATTAAATGCTCTCAAAATTACTATTCTAGGGACTTCAGTGAACTGCATAAACCCTTAAATCAATATAATATTGAAATTGATTGAAATCTCAAATCTGAAAACTTGAGAACATTTGCTAGTTTTAACCAACAAGCAAACATATAGCCTTTTTTAACATTTAATTTTATGTCTTCAGACTTTTAAAAAAATCACTTACCAAGGGATGAGGTACTTAAAAAGGAGGTGACACATAGTAAAAGTCCAGCAAGCCGCAGCATGTTTGGCTCGCTGTTCTGTGCGCGTTAAAGGTCTGCGGGCCAGAGAAAGGATGGCTGCCTGATCCTTCAGCTTTCTCTCACTCTCTCTCTCTCTCTCTCTGTTTATCTGGATTTGAGGTTCAGACTCCAAACTCCACGCTCCGGTACTAAGTTCGAGATAACGGCTAATAATTAACCGGCAGAGCTCGGCGAGATTTGGTGAATGAACGCTCCTCAGAGACGGGGTTTGATTTTTATAGTAGGGTCGGCATGATAGAATCCCGCCGGTAGAGCGCATTAATCAGCGCTCATTGACAGAAAATACAGTGGCGTTTCTGTCATTCATAATGATCAAACGAGATTACCGCATCCTTCATGACAGGATTAGCGAATTTATTTTGTTTTACTCAACCACATTATATTATATTATATTATATTATATTATTAGCCTATAGAAAGAAATAAGGAGGTCGCAGTTAAAACTTCTTTGAAAAGGACACTTGAAATGTAGTTTTTGTATTCGTTTCAGGCTTTTTTGAAAAACGTTTATGTATTTCCTGAAAATTTCTTTTTTTAATTTAACCTATTTTTAACTGCATTTTTCACACACACACACACAGTCTGGTCAGCTATCCTTGTGGGGACTCTCCATAGGCGTAATGGTTTTTCTACCGTACCGACCGTATATTCTATTGCTCTACACCAACCCTACACCTAAACCTACCCCTCACAGGAAACTTTCTGCATTTTTAGATTTTCAAAAAACTTAATTCTGT
>NW_015659004.1:219820-223604 GCF_001515625.1 Sinocyclocheilus rhinocerous | reverse complement strand
ATGTCAAAAGCTAAAAGGGTCTTCTTAAACCATAAAACCCCAAAAATCATGCATGATCCTACGCAGACGCTACACACACACACACATGTCTGGTTTGCTATCCTTGTGGGGACTCTCCATAGGCGTAATGGTTTTTCTACTGTACAGACCGTATATTCTATTGCCCTACACCAACCCTACACCTAAACCTACCCCTCACAGGAAACTTTCTGCATTTTTAGATTTTCAAAAAACTTAATTCTGTGTGATTTATTAGCTTGTTTACCCGTGGGGACCTCAATTTAGGTCCCCACCGTGACACGAGTCCCCATGAGTCTGTGTGTATTCAGGTTTGTCCCCACCAGAATAGAAAAACAGGTACACACACACACACACACACACACACACACACACACATATAGGCCTATATATACGAAAAATTTAAAGTGACAATTCAAAGTAAATTAGAAGTTTTCAGGTAAAACACCTGAAAAAAAAATCAATACAGAATATATATTAGTTATTTTAGTT
This sequence comes from Sinocyclocheilus rhinocerous, assembly GCF_001515625.1. Lineage (NCBI taxonomy): Eukaryota > Metazoa > Chordata > Actinopteri > Cypriniformes > Cyprinidae > Sinocyclocheilus > Sinocyclocheilus rhinocerous. The sequence goes on along the minus strand of NW_015659004.1, from coordinate 223,094 downwards.
TCACTGAGATAACAGTTGTTATTAATATTTTGAAACCATTTTTATTTTTAATTTATTCTCTGTTTTCAGACAGTAAATTGTGTATTTGTCATTTTCGTTTTTTAAAATGTTTGTTTTCATGATTTTAATTTAATTTATTGAATTATATTTTTACTAACGGTTTAATTTGATTTATTTGAGTACATCAGGATAAACATGAAATGAAAAAAAAGCATGTTGCCTTGACAACTAGCTGAAATAAAGTTTACGTTTTTATAGCCTATTTTATTTTATTTTTATTTTTAGTTAACTATAATAACTCTCTCTGTCTCTCTTTATGTGTATGTTTAAACAGCCATTTTAACAATAAAAAAGCATGTTGCCTTGACAACTAGCTGAAATAAAGTTTACGTTTTTATAGCCTATTTTATTTTATTTTTATTTTTAGTTAACTATAATAACTCTCTCTGTCTCTCTTTATGTGTATGTTTAAACAGCCAATCCTTTTAACAATTTCACTGAGACTCATGTTTGGACAACCAATAAGAAACTGGATAATGGATCAATTATGTGGATGATGTGGTCGATGATCTTTGATGCATGGCATGATTGCACGTGTGCGTAACCATTTCTACACAGTGATATGCACCTGTAAGAGAGTCATTTTCATTTTACTGTGGTACCTTTCACCTAGACTGCAGCTGTATTATCTCATCGCATTAAAATTCACAGTATCACACAATCACATATCCTTTTATGTCATGTACTATACTAAAAGAAGAAAAATCCCTTATGCACTACAATACGGCCTCTAAGCTACCTGTAAGAGTGATCGTTTAAGATTTCTGCTCATCAGGCAAACACTGAGACTCCTGAAGACAAGACAGAAAGAACTTCTGATTGAATCAGCTGTGATTACAATGCCATGGTGTTGATGCTGCTTATCTTCGATGCTTTCCCATAACGAAACCACTGTCAGGAAGTGATCAGATTACTGAGTAGCCTAATAGCTCATGAAGCAGTTTAACCAACTAACTACTAAATATTCTGCACTTAAGGACGTTTTACACAAACATGTATTAGATTCCACAACTATACTGTGAATGTTCTGGAATGAGTTATATTATTTTGGTAAATTTAGGCCTATCTGATCAATGCCATGATACGCAGAACATCATGGATAATTAAAAACGGCTCTAAAAATTATCATTTTTTATATAAAAATTATAAATGATATTAAAATATAAAATTAATCATTATTAATTAAATAAATCCTCATATATATAATGAAATAATATTAAACATTAAATAATATATTGAAATATATTATGAAAATAAAGAACTAGAAATAATACAGAAATAATATGGATTGCTTGCCTGTATTATAAAAATAAAAAATAAAGACCTATGACCGGAATCTGTTGAAAGATAGTGCTTCATCACCACCTTTTGGCCCTAGTTGTGAATCACAGGATGCTGGTAAGCTTATTCAAACACCATTGATCTAAGGTAGCATTTCTCATTTAATAGCAATATTATATATATATATATATATATATATATATGCATTTTCTATTACTTTACGTACAATTTTGAAAAAAGGCTTTGAGAAAACATTTGGTCTTAGTTAAGTTTCAATGTTTGTTTTTTTTTCTTTGTCTGTTGGTTTTTTATTTCCACTGTTGCACCAGAGCTTCAGGTGTCACCTCGCCTATTATAAGCATAATACTTGCAATCATTAACCTCCTAATGATCATTTTGATAACCTTTAGGTAACCTCTTAAGAACATAACAACGTGTTTTCCTTCTAATTTTCATTATCAAACCAAGAGACCACTAAATCAAGTGAATTTCTACATATTATCTGGTACTGACATTATGAGGTTGTTAAGTGCACTATAAAGTGACCCCTAGTGACATGTCAATAAGCACTGCAATCCCTGAACTGTGTTTGTAATACTATAGCACATAAGAATGTTGTTGTAACGTTATATTCATATAAGTATTAAAATGAATAATATTCAAATGTAATGCTGTCATATTTATCGATGCCTTGCGGTAATTCATCTGAGTGGTTTATTGTCATACACAGTAAATTCATTAAATCCACCTGCACTGACCTGTTTTAGCCTGTAGATGGAGTCAATCTTCTTTTTCCGATTAACAATTTCAATAAAGTCTACTTACTGTATAACATTCAATATAAACTTAATTCAACTTATTGATCACTTGTACTGTATCAACCTATGCTTTGATATATGTGACAGTTTTATTAAAATGATTACAAAGATAACAAAGTTTTATATATAGATTTTGTGTCTACTAGTTTTTAGGTTTTGGAACTTAATTTTACCAGTTTTGTTATTTTCATCATATTTAGTAGTTTTTCTTTTTTTTTGGAAATGTTTTATTTATGATTTTTGTATTTTTTTTATTTTTGTTTTACAGAACATCCTCATCCCAACATTCAAACCCCGTACAGATGAGGGACAGAAAGAAAGAAAAAACTTACTGCCATCATACCTTTTCTTTGTGGAGGAAACATTTGTGCTGTAGTTTTTCATTTAAAAAATATGTCCATATATTTTTCATTACATTTTTTTTTTCATTAAGTTAAACTAAACAAAAATGAGAAGCTATAGCTGAAATAAAATGTTTAAGTTATTTTGTGTTTTATTTTATTTCAGTTAACATTTGTTAGTTTCTTTTTTTATGGCTTGCAAAATAAAAGTAAAAAAAGAACCACAGAACAACTTCTATATTATAATGAATATATTAATATAATGACTGTATTTTTGATAAAATAAATGGAGCCTTGGTGATCAAAAGAGCCAGCTATTGGGTTGTTTTGACCCAGCGGTTGGGTTGTTTTGAATGTGTGTGTGTGTGTGTGTGTGTGCGCGCACAATATATACTGTATAACTTATTCTAAGTTTTTGACCACTAGTTTTATTTATTTTGACCAGTTTTATTTATTTATACTAATACTGTTGTTGTTGTTGTCAGTGGAGAACGTCAAGCCAATTTAATTCACTAATAGCCTACAAATAATACTTACAAAAATGTAATTCAAATAATATATCAGAAAACTCATTACAGATATTTAGGGGGGAAAATATGAAAATATTATCTTGTTCATTATATCAACTAAACAAAAATGTCAAGTATGAATGACAAGGATATTGGTCTGGCAAACATTCCCATTCCCTGTTCATACACTCTAAAAAATGCTGGGTTAAAAAGGGACAAACCCAGCTATTGGGTTGTTTTGACCCAGCGGTTGGGTTGTTTTGAC
>NW_015659004.1:215884-219746 GCF_001515625.1 Sinocyclocheilus rhinocerous | reverse complement strand
GCTGGGTCAAAACAACCCAATAGCTGGGTCAAAACAACCCAATAGCTGGGTTTGTCCCTTTTTAACCCAGCGCTGGGTTATATTTAACCCAGCATTTTTTAGAGTGTACTGTACTGTTTATAGTTTAACCATCAATACTAAAACTGATCACAAATAAAATGACATCAGAGACGAGTACATATAACATTCTTTACACTCCAAGAAGTTCTGCACTGAACTGTCTTATCTTATGTGAGGTGTACTTTGAGAGGTGGGAATCTGTTTGTGTGTGTGTGTGTGTTCAAGTGTTGGAATTCCCACACACACTTTATTGCGGTCATATAAAGTCATGTGTGCACTGCAGAGCTCATTCTGTGTCAGTATGTCTATAAGAGTGCTTCTCTTCGGCCTGTTTCTGCTGCTCACTTCAGGTACAGTAAACATACAAAACCTAGACCCTGATGACTGTTCATTAATATGAATCACTTCATGTCTTTGTTTGTAAACACCTAAAGCTTGAGGTGTGTAAAACAGAGTTAACATCTTCATTGCTGTTCTGTGTACTGTAAAAATGACGTAAGAGCTTTTAAAAAACAAGAAACAGGTTTAACCTCTTCGATCACAAAGAAATATCTAAAACAGTTAATTTTTGTTTCAGGGGCACAAGGAAAACCCGGCTCATCCCGAAAGGTATGGAGGAATTTCTTTTTGTTCTCTGTGAATGATTAACTAGTGTTTTTTGTTGTTGTTGTTGTTCATTTAACTTTTAGAGGATAAAATTATTGTTATGCAATGCCACATACAGTGGGTAAAATAAGTTCATAAACTTAATTTCTGAACTTATTTGTATTGTTTTCTTTGCATATGGATTACTTGGGTTGTTACTGACATCTGGTGAAAATTTCAAGTCAACAGCACCTTTAGAAATATATTTACTGAGAAAAATAGTGACGTGTTCAATACTTATTTTACCTGCTGTTTGTGTGTGTGTGTTATGTAGCCCGTGTGCGCTGAGATGGCCGAGATCCACGCGTGTCCCATGAACTTCGCACCTGTGTGCGGCAGCGATGGGAACAACTATGCCAACGAGTGCTTACTGTGTGTGGAAAGACTGTAGGTCACATAAACGTACACACTGACAGCTGGAGTACGTTCATTACTTTTATTTATGAAATTATAGCATTTGTGTGTCTTTTTCAGGAAAACCAAGTCTGACATTTTAATCACAAGAGATGGCGACTGCTGAGCTCCTGCACAACATACAGGATACAGGATCGTTAAGATCTGTGGCCAAATTAAAGCATCTCAAATGGAATCTGTGTTTCGTTTCTTCAACACTCAAAGTCTCTCTGGCTTTAGACGTATGCTTTTTATCATCTGTTTTATTTTAGTATCATTGATATACTATTAGTTTGTTAATGTTTTGAATTAGTTTATTTTATATCGTTTTTGTTTTCACTTTTAGTTTTTGGAACTTAGTTTTAAAACTTAATTTTAGCAGTTTTGTTATTTTCATCACATTTAGTAGTTTTCCCTTTTTAAAATATGTCCATATTTTTTTCATTACATTTGATTTATTTCTTTTAGTTTATTTAATTTAACTTATTTTAGTATTTCAAATTAAATTAAACAAAAATGAGAAGCTAGCTGTTTTTTTTGAGTGCTGTCAAATTTGGGATTAGTGCTTTTGCATTCCCAGTAATGCACCACTGAAGCGGGCAATGAAGGCTAATTGGCCAGCTAAGAGATGCACTACAATGGAAGCTTTAAGAATAGCACAGAAAACACGTGCACACACACAAACACAGCTGCTAATTTATGACCTCCGAGGTAAATCTAGAGGAGATAAGCTTAATTTCTTCCTCTCTTTTCCGCTTGAAGATCCAGACCAAGATTCAATCAATAAAGCCTGCACATATCACCATGGTGTAAAATAAATAAAAGCACTTCTAAAAGTAGTTTTTGTGACAGCATATTAGTGCTGTCAAACGATTAATCGTGATTAATCGCATCCAAAATAAAAGTTTTTGTTTACATAATATATGTGTGCGTACTGTGTATATTTATTATGTATATATAAATACACACAAATGCACGTATATATTTCAGAAAAATATGTTATGTTTATATATTAAATATATTAATTTATAATATAAATTATATGAATATAAATAAATATAGACACAAATATTTTCAAAATATATACTGTATGTGTGTGTATTTATATATATATACATAATAAATATACACAGTACACACACATATATTATATAAACAAAAACTTTTATTTTGGATGCGATTAATCGTGATTAATCGTTTGACAGCACTAGTTTTTTTCATATATATATTTAATTTTATTTCAGTTAACATGTATTCGTTTCAAGTAACATTTTTCTCTTTTTTATGTTTTGCTTTTAATGATAATAACCACAAAATTTGCAAAAGTCAAAGGTCCACTGCACTAAAAGAAATGCTAAAATACACACTATTTTACATACAGCCACAAGAAAGGGTTACGTTTTTTCTTTACATTTTTTATGGTTTTTTTTCTTTTAATGTTTTTCCACAAATGTAAAAAAAAAATTCCTCCAACAAATAATTTTGCTCCATCAATTTTAAATTAATTTAATATATATATATATAAAATGAATAACATATTATATTATATTATATTAAAATATTATATTGTAAATAGAAACCAATATTGCACTTTGATGTACAGGAGTTTTGTAACCAGTGTGAACTAGTAAACTGTTCTATTTCTATTTTTAGATAGTACTCTCTCTGGATGCAATCCATTATCTCAAAAGATTTACTCATAACTACTCCTTAAATGTAGCCCCATCTCTGGCCGAAAGTTCAGTGACTGCCCTGCTTCCAACAGAGACCAGCACAAGACAAGAAACAGCACTTCAACTGTATACACAAACATTAAAAATTACTATATAGGCTGATTACATATTTTCAGCATTCTGAGAATAGCATTCTAATGTTTACGAACAATATTATTTGCAAATACTCTTAATTAGTAGTTTACTTTATTTCATGAGATCAAAACTGTTTGATTGAATTGTGGGCCACTGGAAGACAGATGAACATTTTGATGTTGCTAGACTGTCTTATTGTGTAGATTTATTAGCTGATATTAAAAGTTGATGTAAATTTTTACAATAAAGATTTCTTTTCAAATAAATATTATTTCTATTAAACAAAAATACTTTTCCACTAAAATATTAAGCAGCACACATGCTTTCAACATTAATCTTGAGCACCAAATCAGCATATTAGAAAGATTTCTGAAGGATCATGTGACACTGAAAATTCACCTTTGCCATCTCAGGAATAAATAACATTTTCAAATATATTAAAATGAAAAAACATTTATTTAAAATTTCAATAATATTTCACAATATTACTGTTTTTTTCTTTCTTTTTCAAATAAAGGCAGCTGATCATAAGAAACAACAACTTCTTCCACCTCTAAACATTAACCAATATGTGACCCTGGACCACAAAACCAGTCATAAGGGACAATTTTTCGAAATTGAGATTTAGACATCATCTGAAAGCTGAATAAATAAGCTTTCCATTGATGTATGTTTGTTAGGATAGGACAATATTTGGCCGAGATACAACTATTTGAAAATCTGGAATCTGAGGGTACAAAAAAATCAAAATATTGAGAAAATCGCCTTTAAAGTTGTCTAAATTAAGTTCTTAGCAATGCATATAAAGTTTTGATATATTTACGGTAGGCCAAAATTATATGATATATTGCCAAAATATCTTCATGGAACATGATCTTTACTTAATATCCTAATAATTTTTGGCATAAAAGAAAAATCAATTATTTTGACCCATACAATGTAATTTTGGCTATTGC
>NW_015659004.1:215114-215852 GCF_001515625.1 Sinocyclocheilus rhinocerous | reverse complement strand
GTGATGAGCAGAGCTGGTTTCCTTCAAACATAATGCTTAGAATTGCGGTTCATCAGACCAGAGAATCTTGTAGTCTGAGGGTCCTTTAGGTGCTTTTTTGTAAATTCCAAGTGTGTTTTCATGTGTCTTCATTGAGGAGAGGATTGCATCTGGCCTGGATTGGTGAAGTGTTGAAGATAAAGACTGGATTGATGGAGTGTTGAAGTGATGTTTGTCCTTCTGTAGATTTCTCCTATCTCCACATATGATCATTGAGCTCAACTAGAGTGACCATCAGGTTCTTGGTCACCATGCTAACCAAAGCCCTTCTCCATCAGTTGCTCTGGCCAGGAGGCCAGCTCTAGGAAGAGTCCTGGTTGTTTCAAACTTCTTCCATTAAGGGTAACAGAGACTACATGCTTTTGTGACCCTTCAATGAAGCAGAATTTTTTTCTGAACTCTCCCACAGATGTGTGGCTTGACGCAAACCTGTTTCTGAGCTCTACAGGCAGGTTTTTTTTTTTTTACCTCAGGGCTTGGTTTTTGCTCTGATATGCAGACTAATTTAAAGCAGTTTAACATAAGGCAGCAACAAAACAAAATGTGAAAAAATGAAGGGATATGAATACATTCAGAAGGCACTGTATGAGTACCAATACTCTCAGCAGCAGTGGTGGCACTTGCCTTTTCAGTTCTTTTTCATAGTCGCAAAGAGAAAGACAGCCTGAAATTGTTCATGATTTGTTTATTTATTTAGCT
>NW_015659004.1:204818-214791 GCF_001515625.1 Sinocyclocheilus rhinocerous | reverse complement strand
TAATATCCCAAAATATTTTCACTCAATATTCAGTAGGTCCCACTGGCCAAGTGTGAAATATTTTTCATTGCTTAATGAAACACAACACTCAACCTCCACCAATCAAAATGATGTTTTATTGGGAAAAAATAACACTTTACAAGAGTGTCTGGTACGTATGATATTAAAAAACAATATTTTGTATTTAAAATGTATTAAATACATTTTTTTCATTAAAGTGATCATTTACTCTCCCTCAAGTTGTTCCTGTATGAATTTCTTGCTTCTTTTGAACACAAAAGATATTTTGAAGAATGTTGGTAAACAAATTGTTGATGGTAGCCATTTACAGTATGAAAAAAAAACATGGCTACCATCAAATATTTGGTTACCAACATTCTTTAAAATAACTTCTAACTCATACAGGTTTGGAACAACATGAGGGTGAGTAAATGATGACAGAATTTTCATTTTTTGGGTGAACTATCCCTTTAATAATACTCAGTGTCTGAGTACTTACCACAGGGCACTAATGTAAAGTTAGTCTAAAAGATCAAACTACTGATGCATACTTACTACAAGGATATGTGTACATATTGAACTGTCATCTCTAAAAGCTCTGTAAGGTGTTTTGTGTGAGTGTGCAGGTTTGTGTTGAACTGGAATTCACAGTAGTCAGTTATTCCCCGAGGCGTGATTTTCACAGGCTGCTTTGCATGGAAGCTTTACGAAAATAATGTTCATTAAAGTCTGAAACAGACAATTAACAGGCATATAAGGCTTACAGGTAAGTATAATGTGAAAAATTACAATTCACCTGTTCTTTCACTTAGTGTGCCCTTCAGAAGAATGTCTCTTTCATTCTGACTTGTTCAGTGTTTTCTTTGTTGTCCACTAGGGTTGAACCGATTCAGAGTCAGATGTGCAGTTTAAAGATCTCTGAAAAGTTGCAGTGAGCTAAATGTTTCTTGTGAGCTCTAGAGGTTTCATGGCTTGCCGATGTCCACTGTGATTTGGGTGTAGAGCAGGTCTTTCTCTATATCCACCACTTTGTAACTGAGCGATTTGATGCCGTCCGTCTTCATTGTCTGTCGTGTGTGAGAAATTCTCCTAAATCTATGAAATAGAGATGCAGCTTTAGAATTTCATTCAGTCTGTCTTGTATTACTGCATATGTGTGTGTGTGTGTGTGTGTGTGTTTGTGAAAGAGAGATTACCTCTGTGGGTTTGGCTCATTTTTCTTGTCTCTTGAGTGACGAATCATTCTGCATTTACCCATGTCTCCACTCGGCCTTGATATTTTCATGCCTTGAAATACCAGCCTTCAAAAATAATGACCCTCAAACTCTTCCTTTATCTAAGTAACCTCATATATTACAAGAGAGAATTTGTAAGTAATAGTAAGGAAATTATATATTTTCCTCACCTGTTAAAGATGTCATCGTCTTCTCCTCCCCAGCCCCAGTAGTTATTGGGAAAACCATTGATCTTTTGAAACTGCTCTTTACTCACTGCTGATACACCCCCAAAATACTGTTTATATGGCAACCTGCATTTTAAATAAACAATTTTTGAATGAAAAATTTGTCATACTGACAATCTTGATATTGTATAATTGTTTGTGCAACAATCCCCTGGGAACTGGGAACTTCCTACTTACAAGTTTGAAGTTATAATTACAATATAGCAATTTTGATTGGAAAAAAACTGGTGCAACTGGAAGATTAATGCTAATATAAGAAAACAGATACACATTTTGTGTTATCAATGCTTTATCTGCACATTTAATCAAGACTATGGAAATGTGGTTTTTTCATATGTAGTTTTTTTAATGGGAAATGTTTTTTTCCCCTCTTACATAAACTAGCCAAATCAGCACACTACCATTAAAAAGTTTGGGGTTAGTAATTTGTATTACATTATTATTACAATAATAAAAAAAACTGTTTTCTATTTTAATATATTTTAAAATGTAATGTATTCCTGTGATGGTAAAGCTGAATTTTCAGCATCATTACTCCAGTCTTCAGTGTCACATGATCCTTCAGAAATCATTCTAATATGCTGATTTGCTGCTCAAGTGTGTCATTCAGTTATAAGATTCTTATATTGATGTTATGTTCATGTTGCTGTTTCTGGTTTCCTATTCCCTGTTTAGTTCCTCTTCGTCTGGTTTCCTGTTGGCTTTGGTTTCTAGGTATTCTTGTTTTTTCTATGGTTACCCATTATCTTCACTTGAGTCTTGTTTAGTTCCTCATTTACCTGTGTATTTATTGCCCTTAGTTTCCTCAGTTCATTGTCTGGTATGGTTTTTACATTGATGGTGCTCTTTACCTATTCTTGGCTTGTTAAATAAACTATATATTCTGTGACATCAATAAACATTTCTTATTATTATAATCAGTGCTGAAAACATTTGTGCTGCTTAATGAGTTTTTTTGTTGTTAATGTATTGATGTATAGTTCAAAAAGAACAGTATTTATTTGAAATAGAAATTTTGTTCAATTATAAATGTCTTTACTGTCACTTTTGATCAGTTTAATGCATCCATCCAAATTGTCATAATCATGGTTCCTGTTTTGTGTCCCTCATGTGGTCTTGACGTGCTCCTTTGTTCATGTGTCATGTTTTCAATAGGTGTGTTCGGTGTGAAGCGGTGCTGCATAGACAGATCAGTGTAGTAGGACATCAAAGTAGTGTGTGAGCGATTAGAGAGCAGATGGCAACACATGCTCTTGTGGTATTTTAATGTCATACACCGATCTGGGGTGCATTTCCCAAAAGCAAATATGGTATTAAGTTCCGTTGTTACCAATAGAGTTTAATGAATCTTACGACCATAGTTAGCTAACAATGCTTTTGTGAAACGCACCTGTCTGTGTAGCAGTGTTCTCAAACTCAATTCCCATCCAAATTGTCATAATCATGGTTCCTGTTTTGTGTCCCTCATGTGGTCTTGACGTGCTCCTTTGTTCATGTGTCATGTTTTCAATAGGTGTGTTCGGTGTGAAGCGGTGCTGCATAGACAGATCAGTGTAGTAGGACATCAAAGTAGTGTGTGAGCGATTAGAGAGCAGATGGCAACACATGCTCTTGTGGTATTTTAATGTCATACACCGATCTGGGGTGCATTTCCCAAAAGCAAATATGGTATTAAGTTCCGTTGTTACCAATAGAGTTTAATGAATCTTACGACCATAGTTAGCTAACAATGCTTTTGTGAAACGCACCCGTCTGTGTAGCACAGTGTTCTCAAACTCAATTCCTGGAGGGCCACAGCTCTGCACAGTTTTGCTCCAACCCTAATCAAACACACCTGATCCAGCTAATCAAGCTCTTCAGGATCACTAGGAACTTACATAAAATGTAATGTATTCCTGTGATGGTAAAGCTGAATTTTCAGCATCATTACTCCAGTCTTCAGTGTCACATGATCCTTCAGAAATCATTCTAATATGCTGATTTGCTGCTCAAGTGTGTCATTCAGTTATAAGATTCTTATATTGATGTTATGTTCATGTTGCTGTTTCTGGTTTCCTATTCCCTGTTTAGTTCCTCTTCGTCTGGTTTCCTGTTGGCTTTGGTTTCTAGGTATTCTTGTTTTTTCTATGGTTACCCATTATCTTCACTTGAGTCTTGTTTAGTTCCTCATTTACCTGTGTATTTATTGCCCTTAGTTTCCTCAGTTCATTGTCTGGTATGGTTTTTACATTGATGGTGCTCTTTACCTATTCTTGGCTTGTTAAATAAACTATATATTCTGTGACATCAATAAACATTTCTTATTATTATAATCAGTGCTGAAAACATTTGTGCTGCTTAATGAGTTTTTTTGTTGTTAATGTATTGATGTATAGTTCAAAAAGAACAGTATTTATTTGAAATAGAAATTTTGTTAAATTATAAATGTCTTTACTGTCACTTTTGATCAGTTTAATGCATCCATCCAAATTGTCATAATCATGGTTCCTGTTTTGTGTCCCTCATGTGGTCTTGACGTGCTCCTTTGTTCATGTGTCATGTTTTCAATAGGTGTGTTCGGTGTGAAGCGGTGCTGCATAGACAGATCAGTGTAGTAGGACATCAAAGTAGTGTGTGAGCGATTAGAGAGCAGATGGCAACACATGCTCTTGTGGTATTTTAATGTCATACACCGATCTGGGGTGCATTTCCCAAAAGCAAATATGGTATTAAGTTCCGTTGTTACCAATAGAGTTTAATGAATCTTACGACCATAGTTAGCTAACAATGCTTTTGTGAAACGCACCCGTCTGTGTAGCACAGTGTTCTCAAACTCAATTCCTGGAGGGCCACAGCTCTGCACAGTTTTGCTCCAACCCTAATCAAACACACCTGATCCAGCTAATCAAGCTCTTCAGGATCACTAGGAACTTACAAGCAGGTGTGAGTTGGAGCTGGTTGGAGCTAAACTCTGCAGAGCTGTGGCCCTCCGGGAATTGAGTTTGAGACCACAGGTGAAGCACCACTACGTCATTGGTTCACTGTCTTGCTTACTTTCAGGTGTGTCTTGTTTAGTCATTAGCCCATGTTTATATATAGCCCTCATATTTCCTCTGTTTCCTGTCTAGCTTTACTTGTGTAACCTGCTGTTGGTGAGTTTGTCAAGACTGTTAAAGAGATGTTCAAATATTCGTTTTGTATAAATGTTTTGTACAGTAGTTGGTTTACTTTCATTCAATAAAGCTGTGCTTGGGTTCTAACCTTCAGCTTATCATCAGTGGACTAAAATTAGAAATAGCTTGTGGAGGACATTTTATTTTCAGTATTTGCTTCACTGTACTAAAGAGTGTTCTTTAGACCATCTCCGTTTGCATTCAAAAGTATGCTTGAGTTTGAGCTGAGCGATAATAGGAAATCTGTGTATGTGTGCAAGACAAGTGTGTGTGAGACCGAAATGTTATTTAGTTTCTCTGCGCCTTCGTTACTAAGCAATGGGGTAAACAGCTGCTGGCTTGATGACGTAAACGAACCGCGGTTCGGACCCAAATAATATAATGTGAACACAGTCCAGCGGGGGGAGGGGGGAGCAATCGAACTCGGGTTCGGACCAAGCAATCGAACCAAGTGTGAAAGCACCCTAGATGTCCTGGCTACTTAGACAATGATTCGCATTAAATTCTTCGAAACGCATCTAGAGGACATAGTTAGGCACCTTAAATGGACATATATGTTGAATATGCATTATGATTGGATGAGATCAAAGCATCCGCATTTGATTTGAGTTTGGGTGTTTCCTCGTTGTTGCAATCTACAGCCAACCCTGAATGACTGTATTCCTGCGCCTTCGTTACTAAGCAATGGGGTAAACAGCTGCTGGCTTGATGACGTAAACGAACCGCGGTTCGGACCCAAATAATATAATGTGAACACAGTCCAGCGGGGGGAGGGGGGAGCAATCGAACTCGGGTTCGGACCAAGCAATCGAACCAAGTGTGAAAGCACCCTAGATGTCCTGGCTACTTAGACAATGATTCGCATTAAATTCTTCGAAACGCATCTAGAGGACATAGTTAGGCACCTTAAATGGACATATATGTTGAATATGCATTATGATTGGATGAGATCAAAGCATCCGCATTTGATTTGAGTTTGGGTGTTTCCTCGTTGTTGCAATCTACAGCCAACCCTGAATGACTGTATGAATGTAGACCTTTCCCTGCAGGAAAACAAATATTCAGAAGACTTTTGTCTCATACCTTTACTGAAATAGAAAATTGCCACGACATAGCTGTATAATGACACTTAGTGGAAGAGCTGCATTCCTTACTCATTGAAACAAACTGAATCATCACGAAAGCTAAACTTAGCACACAAAGACCAAACCCAGCAACACCATCTGATATGCATTTCAGGTGCTGCTCTAAATGGCTTTAGGTTCATAGACTATTATCATATACGCCTTTTATTCAGCCTTTGTACCTCACTCAAAATCTACAGAGTCATTCAGCAAAGAAGCTGATGAAAAGATAATGTGGTATATTACGCTGAGAGATTTTGAGACCGTATATTATATTTAGCCTATTGCTGATCTTTACTATGCAAAGTAGGGCTGTGAATCTTTCAATTCGATTCACGATGCACAGGTATTCGATCCAATCCAAGGAAGATTTTGCAAATTCCGAACGATTTGATTCAAGACGATTAACAATTTGATTCTGCATTCTTCAGCGCATTAGAAATGTAAAGTTAACATGTAAATAGATTAATCGTACACGGGTTTAATGCAAACGAGATTGCTTTGACATTGATAGGACCTTAATGATCACAGCTAAATCAGTCAATCAGCCATGCATGACCTCGCTTTTGTGTTATAAACACAGGGATACACACAAAAGAAAATAAGCAAATAAGCATGGCTTTCTTAGGCTGCATGACAGTTTGCATGCTGATTTTCCTGTGAACAAGGTGAACAGGTGGTGGAAAGGGAATCGAAATGACAAAAAAGAAACACAGAGAGGAGTTATGTATTGATGTATAGAGACATGTATTAGGTGATATGTTTAAGTGAAATTTTTAAACTAATTTCAGAATCTTTTAGTATTTGGTGTGTCTCCCTTTTGTTTTAATGGCAGCAAAACTTAAGTAAGAACAAAAAAACACTTTTTCTAAGTATAAGTCAAGTATACTTAAATGTCATTTTAAGCATATTTCTGAGAAGTACATAAAGCCCATTTATCAGAAGTACATACTTTCCTATTTTTAGTTTAAAAGAAGTATACTAATAGCACACTTGAATAAACTTCTTTTTCGTAAGGGTGCTCTGTCATCTGTGTAAGAGCAAAAGTTAATAAATAGTTTGTGAGTGCTGTACCTGTTGTATGACATAAATCCCATAATCGAGCTGTTGCCTCTGTAGGATGGGGTGAAGGTAGTGGAGCCAGTACTTCAGGTGTTCACCTCTGTTTCTGAATGGGATGATTATTGCCACTTTTTGTAGAGCCACACAATCGTTGGGTTTATACCTGCCGCCCATCCCCAGCTGTGGATTGCCTTTACGCACCATATCCAAATTTACAGGCTCAGAAAATTCAACTCGCATTGGACCCACTGAAAGGGGAATGGGGAGAGAGAGTGAGTGAGCGAAAGTGGGGGTCAGAGGGTTTGCAGATATGAAAGAGGAAGACTCCTCTTATGCAACAACAGTTTGCTTCCTGTCTTTCCCTATTTTTTGCTCTTTTTCTCTTAGTCTCTCTCAGTGTTTTTTTTTCCAGCTTTCTCTTTTACTTTTGACTGATAAGAAGGTAAAGCTTTGTAATATAAGGATATGCATTACCTAACACTGGAAATTATTTTTAAGACAATAATAATAATAAAAAAAGACCTTTTGTAACCTAAAGTTCATGGCTGTTAGCTTCTGTTCATCTATGCTAAGTATACAGCTAAAAAATAATTAGCAGACATTTACATTTAAAATGTATCTCTTTCTCTTCTGGAAAAGGGCACATAAATATTTATGACTCATCCTGTAGGCCTACTACACAGATTTCATCCAATTAGATTATTTCTAGAATAAGAATGTCCCTCCCACTAAAACCACCTAAAACCTACTAGTATGGCATTATTTTAATGACAAATGTCGAGAGCGCATTGTTGTAGCGCGAAAGCACATTAATATAATGCGCTCAGATACACGCTGCTCTCGCCCGGAGAGAGTGCGTGCACTTAAAACGTGTCTCTCCTCTCACTCAAACTGTGTCTTGTGCACTCTCAAATCTCTGTGCTCATGCACTATAGATATTAATTCTTTTCGCACCTGAATTAAATGTTGTCAAAAGTTATCATTATGCACATATTATCAAAATCAGAACTGAAAACAAACACTGGATTAAAAAAAAAATCCCAATAAATGTCCAAACAGCCATGCTATTAGAGCATTTATTGTATTATATCTTGCATCATTTACATCTATTTTTGCATTTGATGTTGATTAAAACAAAAATACAACAATAAAAAATCAAGGAAAGGCCCTGCACAAATCTGTTTTGAGACTACATTTTAAAAGTGCATAATGATAACTTTTGACAACGTTTAATTCAGGTGTGAAAAGAATTAATATCTATAGTGCATGAGCACAGGGATTTGAGAGTGCACAGGACACAGTTTGAGTGAGAGGAAAGACAACGTGTTATTAAGTGCACGCACTCTCTCCGGGCTAGAGCAGCGTGTATCTAATCGCGCGCGTCCGGTTTTGTGCGAGAGCAAAAGAAATCCGTGTGCAAGCGGAGAGATTTGCGCTCACGCATTATATTAATGTGCTTTCGCGCTACAATAATGTTCTCTCGTCATTAAAATAACGCCATAACTAGCAAGTAGATAGCAAATCACAGGTGTGATGCAAGCATCGTCACAGTTCTGCTGGTGTGCCCTAGTTGGCCACCAGATGTCACTGTGTGTTTGTTTGAGCACATGGCTTGTTGTGTGTTTGTTGGTGCCATGTGCGCTCCTCTCTATTGTCTGACACCGCCCTTCTTGTTATCTCATTATTGTTTCAGTTACTCCACCTGTGTCTCCCTCGTTACCCTCCTCTTTGTCTCCCTATTTATTCTCCTGGTGTCTGCAGTTTTGTTGTTTTATGTCAGTGCGTATTCGTCGTGTGTGTGGTAGGCCTATGTTCAGCGTGCCTTGTCCAGGCCTGCCTGCCTGTTTTTTCCCCTTCGGGGTAGTGTTTGTTTTGGTTTTATTTTAATAATAAAAGACCCATTCTTCCTACACCTTGAGTAGGGGTGCTCCGATTGATCGACTACTGATCACTATTGGCCGATAATCACGTTGGGATGATTGGTCGGCGATCTCTAAAAAGGCAGATCTCAAAAAAATTCTCAAGCTGATGACGCTGCCGTGAGAGGTTTGGCACGACATGCAAATGACGGTCCGGTGTAAATAAAATAATTATAATGCTGAAGGTGAGGTACTCCCCTTCATATTTCTTCATTAAATCACTTCTAAAGTAATTTGAAAACCTTGTGTGAGACGTAATTTCACAAACGGCGTGAGTGAATCACCGCGTGTGCTCTCTTTCTCTCTCAAAATACGCAAATGGCTTCAAATCACCAACTTGTGTCTAAGCAAGCCGCACCGTTGACACGGGAATTTTCACTTGCACAATCGAGGCAGTGTCACTAAAGTTTATATATTGCATTACTTTTTAATTCTTGCCAGTGTTTAACCGTTCAGCGCTTGCGGCGCTCTCCTGGAGACTGAGCGCTCATGCACACTCACAGCGCACACACATAACGCCAGGTTCCCATTACTCCGTTTGCAGTGTGTATGTTTTTTTTTTTTTTTCCTGGGCTCATGTTAACGAATTAAAGCGTTCACTGCTCATGGTTGCGGTCCGGCAGTACGTTCCACTAGCGGTGCGTCTGCAGCAGGGCGGAGATCGTTTCCACAGTCTATTGCTGCACTGCACGCGTTGAATTAAAGTGACAGCGCATTGTTTGCAGTAAATATGAACATGGATTGACACAAAAATGTAGTAATTACACCATAAATGCATATTAAAGTCTACTGTGTTTCACAGTCAACACATATGGCTTTTTGGCTAGGTTTAAAGTTCTCCGTTTGCAGTGTGTATTTTTTTTTTTTTTTTTCCTGGGCTCATGTTAACGAATTAAAGCGTTCACTGCTCATGGTTGCGGTCCGGCAGTACGTTCCACTAGCGGTGCGTCTGCAGCAGGGCGGAGATCGTTTCCACAGTCTATTGCTGCACTGCACGCGTTGAATTAAAGTGACAGCGCATTGTTTGCAGTAAATATGAACATGGATTGACACAAAAATGTAGTAATTACACCATAAATGCATATTAAAGTCTACTGTGTTTCACAGTCAACACATATGGCTTTTTGGCTAGGTTTAAAGGGAAAGAGCACTTTTAGATAAACAAGGCAATAATAGATGGCACTCCTGGAGGTAGGAAAACAAAGTTCTTTATGAACTGCAGGATTGCTTGTAATAAAGATTTCAATGCAAAAG
>NW_015659004.1:179291-203644 GCF_001515625.1 Sinocyclocheilus rhinocerous | reverse complement strand
CACCTAAGAGGGGAAATTCCCCCCATTCAAAAATGAAATTCAGGTCCTGAATAAATGTCTAAAAATCCTGATTGGAGTATCACTATAAATGGTTATAAATGATAAAAAGAAGGCTTTAAAAATATCGGTATCGGCAGATACTGCTTTCTGTGATCGGCCTCAAAAATCCTGATCGGAGCACCCCTAAACTTGAGTCCTCGCTTCTTCCACTCACCCGCCCCGTGACAAGTATAGCCTTTAAAATATAAAGCTCTTCTATCTGTCCAACACGGTTACGTTTTTAAAAGTAGGCCTAAGTCAAGAAATGCAAGAAAAACCAACTTTGTTCGATGTCAAGCAATTTAGGAGAGAGTTGTGGTGAGACCAGGGTCTAACTAAATATAACATTTTGATTCAAATCCAATTACACTAATTTGTTTTCTATGTTGGTTAAACCAGTGTTTCCCAACCGGGGTGGCGTGTAAAAAAATCATTTTTTTATATTTTTAAATTGCTAAAATGTTCAAAAAAGCATCTATTATATAATATCCATTTCTGATGTCGCCAATAATTAGAGATGCACCGAAATTTCGGCTGCTGAAAATTAGTTTACCGCTCAGGTTTCACTTTCACGTGGTGTGACGCTCTGCGTATTATCCCGCTCTATGCGTGTGCGCTCCGCTCAGTCGCTCCACTCGTATACCGTGCAATCAGTAGGCTAATTTCTAATGAAGAGACCAATTTATATGACAGATTTTAATGTAGGCTTTTATTCATATGTAAACATTGTGAGAAAGCTAGTTATAATGGTAATTAAATAATGTTTACATATGTATAAAAGCCTACATAAAAATCTGTCATATAAATTGGTCTCTTCAATAGAAATTAGTCTACTGATTGCCACCATTGATGGACAAATTTTTGTAATAATATTAAAAATATCTGTATGACATTATATCTGCAGTTCCTCCCTGTTGTACCGAATATCTATACTTTTCAAATTATCACATCGAAGTTAGAAATGCAAATATTGTGACAAAATTAATTTTGTAGGGTGCCACAAGTTTGTTAAAATTTCCAAAGGGTGCCGCGACTAAAAAAAGGTTGGGAAACACTGGGTTAAACAACCAATTCAGATATTTCTTATCCTTTTTTTTGAGTAAAATTTGTGAAACTAGCCCTAGTCTATGGACGTAAAGTGAACAAACACACACACACGTTTGTTTCTGTGAATTGTAGGGACTTTCCATAGACTTCTATTACTTTTATACTGACCAAACGATTTTCTATCCCCTAACCCAAGCCTAACCCTAAACCTACTCCTTACAGAAAACCTGTTTGCATTGTTACACTTTCAGACAAACATAATTTACTATTTTAAAAAAAATGTTGTCCCTTGTGGGGACCGCAGGCCTGTCCCCACAATGTCAAAAAATTCAGGTTTTACTATCTTTGGGGACATTTGGTCCCCACAATGTAGCATAAACAAGTGTATACACGCACACACACAAAGAAAAAAAAGTTTTAATTTCAGCTTAACTTACCCAAAAGTGGTGACGTCTCAGGACATGATTCTAGTACTGTGGGTTCCTCTTCTACGTCATCTTTAATGACACTTCCATTAGAATAGATCAGTTTATTTACTTCTACCTCTGTTCCATTGTCATACTGGATGACCAGTGCTGCTGTTCTATGAGTTTGAGAAGTAAATATATCGGAGTCTAATTGAATTTTCCGGTAATTGGTCAATTTTGTGGGCGACTCTGTTAAATAAAAAAACAGTGCAACGATGAGGTGAACCCCGCAGAGACACACGAGCACGACGCAGGATTTAGTGAAGAAACCCACATTGAGCAGCACCGACTCCTGCATTCTCACAAAACTACGGGAGACCACTTCATTTGCGAAGAACAAAACTCTGTAAGAACAGAAACACCTGTGCCTCGTCGTTCATCAGATGATGACCAGGATAATCCTTTTCCTGAAACTTTTTATGATATTGATCGCGTCTGGCCACTGTAAATCGCTGTTTTCTCGGCATTGGTGAAGAGAAGTCTTGAGGAGCGCAGGTCCACTGGAGTGACAGCAGTGGGCGTTTCTTGCTCACTTTTAACAGTGGTAGAAAAGGCTACGACCTATATATTATAAGGCTGATAATGCAACAAAACAAACAAACAAACCAACCAAAAACGTCTTTAAAAATGAAAAAAGGTGAAATTTATAGAGTTAGGCCTATTCTAAATGGTTAATCTATAACACACACACAACATCTGCATATAATTTACCAAACATATAAGGCTTTACAAATCGCTCACGTGTATTTGGAAATACAGTGGCCCGAGAAAGAATTTGAACAATTAAGGCACACTTTAAAATGTATGCATTTTGTTGCATTAGCAAAAAAAATGATCAAACCAAGTGGCATCCGCAAACAGACAATTTCTCAAAACTAACTTTTCTTAGAAGTGCCTTCAAGTTCACACAGGTGTAGTTATTACATAGGCTACATGGAAATACACTGAAACATTCACTAACGTTTGACAACCTGAAAATGGTAATATGTTAATGAGCTTGTCATTTTCTTATACAATGCAATAACACTCATATACTGTTTTTAAGTATTCACGTGTCTTTTGGCTTGACATTTTGAAGTCACTGTATGAAAATATGCGAATCAATTAGACATGACATAGGCTACTGTATCTTGTACCGTAAATTATTGGGTCCCCAATAAAACGGGCTTCTTTCAGAAACTGATCATATTTCCTCTGTTAGTTCAAAAAATTCCCAAGATATTTTTGAAGGTACAGATTTTACATAAGATATCTTATATGACAGGTACTTAAATAGTCTGTTGGAAATAATTGTCATCATGCAACAGTCATTAAAGTCAGTGATTGATTACTGATGAGCTCTTCTTTTCTCATCAACAGCGCCCCCATGTGTTGGTTTGCGTGATCAACAGCACATCCTGCTATAACATGATTCTCGCTGTTCCCTGGTGGAATGAATGAATGATCTGCCCAACTCAATCCGAGAAGAGGAAAACAAAGCCAAACACTGGGTATTTTATGCAATTTAGAAGTCCCTGCCAAGACTTGTCCAGGAAAAATTTTGTGTTATGAAAGATAATAACAAATTTGATTGTGATTTCTCTGATCATGATTTTTTAGATCATTCTTAATGACATAAATCTTTTTTTTTTTTTTTGAAAGTTGCTCAGGATAACAGAGGTGAGCACTGTGTTTGAATTCAGAGTGGGTAGGCCTACATTTCAGCAGTGCTGTAACACAAACAGAGAAATGGTGAGATCTAAATCATCTGCTCTAGTTCAACAGCAAGTCTTATCTATGTTTGGACTACTATTACACAGTAACAGTACAGTCAATAAAACGCAGTGGCACATCTCTCTTAGAGAGAGTTACACTAGTGTGTGGCCTGGGTCAAAGGTCATCCAGTCATGTGACTAGATATCTATATCCTGATTCATGAAGTGAAAGCTTTACTTCATAACTTAGTACATTGGGACTAGAGTTTGTTATGAAGGAGAGCAACTTTATGGTCTAAATAATCTTTGCCTATAAGCGACTGAGGAGAAGAGTATCGCTCCTGTACTCCACCAGCAGAACGGCAGTCTTCGGAAATTTCAGAAATCATGTGAGTTACTTCTGCTTTTGAAACACTTTTTAGAGTGACAGACAGAGAATATTTGACAGTATAATTGATATTCTGCATTCTGTGCACTTTTTTTATTTAAATAAAGCATGTACATTTTACATGTACTGTTTAGATACTGTTAATTCTGAGATAAATCTTCACTAGTTTTATATTTAGATTTAAAATAACATATTTTAACATATTTATATAAAAATAAGTAAATATATATTTTAAACAAAATTAAAAGTGGGTTAGTGTATGTTCATACTTACAAAGACATTATATAGATATTGTTCAAATGTATTTAAAATGAATTGATCATTCATACTATTAAAAACTAACACAAATAGAAAAAATGGATTTTTAGTGCAAACAAGGGACCTAGAATTCAAACCAAAAAAAAAAAGTTGGGGCAATTTTTCTGTTGATAAGGGGAAGTGTTCACACTGGTGTGTGATAAATCTTATCTGTTAATATGCAGATAAAATATGTTTTTAGGGCACAACGTCTTATATAATAATAATATAAATTATGATAATTACCCTAAAAAAATAATGCTTACTTTGATTAGTACGTGGGTCAGTTTGATCACAATTTTACAGAATTTAATCACTGAAGCTGTTTTCATTCAGCTTCTATTTTTCATTCATGCTGTGTTCTAACCCCTCGCTCATTCTTTCTCATTTTGCTCTCTCTCCCTCTTTCTCTTAGGGAGGAATGTCAGAATGGAATGTCAGTGGATTTGTTCCTGCATTGCTCTCTTGTTCCTGCTGTGAGTGCTGCCTGCATTTGTCCAGACAAAACTCTCTCCCCTCAAGACAAACATGCAACACTTTTTCTAGAACAGGAAGTGATGCTTCACTGTTAGATAAGAACTGACATGATTACATGAATTTTAGATTATATTTCTATACTTACTAGTTGGTGTCAACTGGTGTATCATCTTGTATATCACCTTGTGTTTCATGGTGTATTAGAATCGTTAGACATCTATCATTTGTGCATTTGTAATATAGTTGTATTCCTTTGTTTTTCAGGTCTGCATTGTGTTTCTGCTCTCATTTGTACAGCGTAGAGTGAGGGCTCAGCCCTTTGAGGATCGCTTCCCATATCTCAGGGGTCGATTTGGCATTGTGGTGTGAGTGATATTTGAACAAAATCTGTAGATCTAAGTTTAATATACATGTTTTTAGATGTCTAAGTGCTTTTTTAAGTTTTGAGTGTGTGTGTGTGTGTGTATTTCTTTGCAGGCCGTTGGATTTCATTTGCAGTCTAAGTAACCGATGGTCTTATGGTTTTGCATTTGGTGCTATTGCTCCCAGTGTGATTCAGCTTTTCTCTGAGTCCTACGCACCATTTACTGTGCCTAATTGGGCTAAAGGTAGTTTAAATATAACAATGCATATGTCATATGATAATAAGAAGAAATGTTTCGTGAGCATCGCTAAAAAATGCAAATGTGTTTGTCTGTTTGTAGTTGACCCTAGCAGACTACAGCTTGAGTGACTACACTTTTGACAAGCTAGATGCTTTGATAGACTCACTTGCAGAGATTGCATTGTCCTGTAATGAAACAAGCAATATGTTCACATCACTCATTCCAAGGATGAACGAGTTCAGCTTTGTTGCAAGAAGTAAGATATAAGATCCACCTCTTTTTCTTCTTGTCTTTTTGTTTCTGTCTTTGCACATATTTTATACTACCGTTCAAAAGTTTGGGGTCAGTGCCTTTTTTTTTTTAATTAATAGTTTTTTTCCAGAAAGGATGCATTAAATTGATCAAAAGTGACAGTATATATTTCAAATGTTGAATTATTGAATTATAATAATATTTGACAATATCACTGTTTTTACCGTATATTTGATCAAATAAATGCAGCCTTGGTAAGCCTAAGAGGCTTCTTCAAAAACATTTTAAAAAAAAAATCTTACAGACCCCAACATTTGAAATGTAGTTAGTAATAGATAAATGCATAGACAGACAGAAAGATACATCTGATGCACAGTAAATTATTTACAGAATATTTTCTTTTTCTCAGGGTCTTGGTTGGCGACGACTATTTTTTCCACTCTAACATCTGTTACTTACACTTTTCACGTGCTAGTATGTTACAGGTATGTTTATTTAAGCATTCTTTATGTACAAAATTCAACAATTAAGCACTTTCAGTAATTATCCAAAGGTAGTGTAACGAGGCGAACGAGACGTGCAGATCCATTTGCAAGGCTTTATTTAGACAGAGACGTGGTCATAAAACAGGCATGGGTCAGACAGTGGCAAGCAGGTACATTACAGGCAAGACAAAATAGTATCCAAAGGAGGTTGTGAGTCATTCGACGGTGAACACAATCCTGAGGGCGAGGCAAACGGGGAATCCACAAGACGAGCTAGAGTCCAGGTGAGGTGCAAACACAGTCCGAAACAGAAAGGCAAAGGGTAATTCCGAAACAAGCTATAAATTCCAAGGCAGGCGGAGATCAGGCGAGACGAGATAACAGGCAAGGGTCAAGACACGGGTAAACCGACTTAAGAGCTAGGCTAGACTAGGCTAGGCTAGGCTAGGCTAGGCTAGACTAGACATGGCTCCGTAAAGTAGCTATCGCTATACATAGATAGATGCTAAACAATACTCGGCGTTGAATGGTGGTGTGAGACTGATTTATATAGTGTGTGTTATTGGTAGCAGCTGTGTGTGATTGGTTTCAGGTGAGCTTGTGATTAGTGCAATGGAGCATGGGAAATGTAGTCCAGGGTGATGTGTAACAGTCTGTGTGATGTGAGAGTCACTATAATGGGAGGGCGACCTCTGGTGGCAAGCAGACGGAAGTTCATGGACAGGATTCGTGACAGGTAGTATCATCAAATCATTAAAAACTTTACCAAACAATGAACTGAATTTATGACTGCAGGAAACATTTAAAGAGGTTGTGGAGGGGACAGAAAACGTTTCTTCCAGAGAAGTTCCATAAACCAAGCGCCGCCGTTAGCGTGGTAATTAAAGATTTTTTGTAAAGGGTTTCCTCTACGACTGAGGACAACCATTATAAAAGCATTTAAGAAAAGTTGTTGATCAAAATGCCAAATGCTTTTCTTTCTCAGGCTGCTATAACAAGATATTCAGGCTGGCAGATTGCCTTCACTATGTGGGGTATGTAAATTTCTCTAAAAAGTTTGATTGATTGTCTCATGACCTCATATGCGAGACGAGCTGAGTTTACCTTCTATTCAGAGAGGTCAATACCTTCACGGTCCTCTGTCCTTGGCATGCTTTGCTTACTTTTGTAGTGTCGTAGCCAGAGTGACTCAAATATATGAAAATATTTGATGATAAAGTGACATCAGATGTTTGTTGTATTGATTAAACTGATTTTTTTGTTTCTGCAGGGTTTCTGATAGTTCACTTTGTGCAGTTTCTTTTTGCCTTGCTGTTTGTGTATGGAGTCGTTCTACCAATCCAGAAGGGACACTTTCTCAGCTGGCTTTCTAGTGTAGGCATCATTCTGTGAGTTCCATTAAAGACATCTCATAACCAGTCATTTTTCATAAGCATAATCATCAGGCCATATTTTTGAACTTGCATGACTACATATTTTATAGCTAACATAATGTTAATTTATTAGGATAAGCAGCATTTGAAGAGCATTAAACTGTGTTTTATGTGATTGCAGGCTGACAATACTCTTAGTGATAGCCTTGGTGGTAGTGCAGATTATTCTGGTCCAAGTGTTTTTCCTGCAGGACAAACTCTCACCTGATGACAAAGAAAAGCCCCTTGCACTCAACAACAGGTAGGACAACTACAAAGCACCTTTTTAAATGAAAATCAAACAGATGAAGCTGTAAATATGCATTGCCCTTAAACAGCAATGATGAGGTGTTGCTATGTGGTTGATAAGTTGTTGTGAGTGATCAAACATAATATGCTACTGTTGTAAATTTTGGGTAGGTCAGATTTCTTAATGTTTTGAAAGAGGTCTCTTGTAATGTTACCATGGGTTGCAAATATTCAATATATAATACAGTAAAAACAGTAATAATGTGAAATTTCATTTAAATTTAAAATAACATTTTAAGACATACTTTTTTCCCCCCTAATGGCAAAGCTGAATTTTCAGCATTGTTCCAGATGAAAACAGCTGTGCTACTTAATATTTTTTGTGGAAACTGTATTTTTGTGTGTTTTTTTCCCCCAGGATATTGTTGCCTAGAAGTAACAGCATTTATTTGAAATAGACATTTTTGTAATGTTATAAATGTCTTTACTGTTATTTTAATGTGCCCTTGCTGAATACAAGTATTGCTTTCTTTCCAAAAAATAACATAAAATAAATTTTACCCTTTAGTGTATATAAAAACTATTTTTATTTATTACTTTTTTTAATAACCCAAGTTTTTCTTCTCCTTCCACAGGAAAGCATTCCACTGCTTTAACTACTTTTTCTTCTTCTATAATGTGGTTATGGGGTTGAGCAACAGCATTTTGCGCCTTTTAAGCAGCTGCATTGTGGGTACATGGCTGGTGTCACGCATTGACCGGACCATCATGCAGCGGGGCTACGAGTCCATGGATCCAGGTAATAATGACATATGCAGTGCTGTTCAGTGAAAAAAAATCATTTTATTCACAAAGTAGATCAGAGGAACATGATTAGAATTAGATCAGAATAGAATACAATTAGAATTTTATTTATTATTATATTTGAGTATTTTAGTTAATTAATTATATTTTATTTATTAAATATATTTGGATGATTAAATATTTTTGCCTTTACAAGACTTAATATTAGAATTAATTCTAATATTTTTGTACAACGGTTATAATTAACTTTCTTTTGGGCAGGATATAGTACATGGATTGGGATGATATTTGCTGATCATTATCATAGCAACCCAGTTATGGTGTCTTTCTGCCATCTACTGCTTGGCAGAACATTGGAGAAACGAGGACCTGCAGTGTCCTCCTATGCAACTTTTAGCAATAACACAAGTAAGAATGACTCCAGATACATGACAGCACAAATTCCTTTAAACAGATATCCCATGAAATGACTGTGCCTGTCTGCTGTTTGACAGGGTGTTCAGTAGGGGGCAGAGTACGTGTGCGCTGGCTCCTGCTGTACACACTGCTGAGGAACCCTGCACTCATCCTGCTGAGAAAGAGAAAAAAAACGAACCAGAACGACAACCAAGACCCACTCCTCTTAGCCCGAGCCATCCCCTCACAGGCTCAACAAGCAGCTGAACTGGTCAACAACAAAACTCCAGAAACAGAACCAACACAGTCAGACATCTGAAACCGGTTCCTCAGTGTGCACACAGACTCCATGATTCAAAATTGGAGTTTTGTGTCTGTGACTATTGCACTACTGATGAAATTAACTTTAAGGGGATATAGACTTTGAAAAGTTTTGTCTTTCCTTTTTGATACAAAGGGCAAGAATGAGAATCTACCGTCCTATAATACATAACTGCACTCATCAAAGCCATTACATGGGGTCTCGAAGACTGGATTTTATCAGAGAACTGGACTGAGAAAATTATACATTCGAGGTCTAATGCTTTTTGTGAGCTTCTGAAACAAATTAGAATGATTACGTGTTTGTTGGTTAAATTGTATTTTGTAATAAAGAATGTAAAAGCTTAGTTTGGGTGAATTAATTTTATGGCTTTCATTCGTTCATATTTATTAATAAATATTCATATTTATTAATATTAATAAATAGAATAATTTATTAATATTTTAATTAGAATGAATATTAAAATTATAAAAATATAGTTATATAGTATAGTTAAATATAGTTTATTTAATCATATTTATTACTATTTATTATAAACTACAAAAGTCAATAAAGAAATATTACTACTACTACTACTAGTTTATTATTTAATATATTCAATTTGTTATTATTATTATAATAATTCATATTAAAATACATAAATCAATGTATTGTTATTAATAGTAAGAAGTATATTACTATTGCTATAATACTATCGAGTAAACGATTGATATATAATAATAATAATAATACTACTATACAGTATATGTAAAATAATATATAACTGTAAATTTGATATTTATGGCTGTCTAAATTTCTTTGCTTTCAAGTGCTAAACCTCAGAGCTTTTACTTTGGCAGAAAACCAAAGGAAGCTGCTCTAAAACACCAGCCACCTATCAAATAACACGGTTTTAATATACTCACATTTGCTGACTGTTAAGTTTGTACCCTGCTTGTAGTGCAGTCAACGTCATTTTCAAAAGAGGATGAAAACGTGCTGCTGTGGAACGGAGCCCATCTCTAGACAGCAACATGTCTTACCAGCGAAGGCTTTGGAGATGTTCTCTTTCTTCCACTCCCAGGGCTGGTCGTACTCATCCGCCGGCCTCTCGTCGTCCTGGGGCAGACGGCTCTCTCTCTCGTCCTCCGCTGGGGCCGCCTGGGGCCGAACTCTCTCCTCGTAAGGGCTGTCGTAGAGCTGCGGGCTGTTTCTACCCCGATCTGTGCTGTGCTGGAGCTCTGACATACGACAAACACGTTCAATTGCACCAGACAACACGAAATTACATTATGTATGAGTATTATGAAAGTGAATAAGGACTGGAGTTGTCAAGCTCTGAAAAACATGTAAACGTTACCGCAGACCACAAATTACAACATACTGGAATAACAATGGCTGAATGAATGCTCTCTTTGGAATTATAAGAGATATAGTGGGGAAATGCTGTACCGCTTATGAATCTCTGGGCCTCAAACGGCTCCATGTAACTGCTGCAGGCTTCGACGGCGTTCTGCTCCCAGCCGGGTCTGGGCCGCGGGTCCGGTCTGGCATCAAACGGGTCCGAGTAATCAGTCTCCCCAACTGCAGGAGCCGAGGGAACCACCTGGTGAAAAGAATAAAGAACAAGTGTTGAGTGATCATGATGATCATATGAATCCGAAACGAAGATAACTGCAGAGTTTTACACAGTACACGATTCTGCTAGCTCATGTAAACACACATGAAGCATTTTCATCCACTACGGTTATTATGGTTTATGTAAAAAAAAAAAAAAAAAAAAAGTGGTACTACCATAGTGTTTTTTTTTTAACCAAAGTTTTCTAAGTCCATGAATATTGTGTTGCTATGATTAGAATTAACTTTTTTGAAATAAATAGATAAATATGTTGATCTGATATGCAACGTCTTTGTATATATAAAAAAAAATTAAAAAAAAAAATGCTCTCCAAAAAAAAAAGATTCTTACATCCCTTCCCAAAATACTGTAATAAACAAAATAGCATAATATTGAATGTTTATCATAATAACATTGTATTAGTAGGCCTAATTTGAACATGGTAGCCTACTTGTTCGTTTTTTGGTAGTTTTTGTTATTAATGGGTAAGAGGTGACTGCAGCATGTCTCCTGATTCCTTAGTGAATAGTTTTTAAATTTAGTTATCACCCTGAATTCTCATAGCATGAGTTTTATTTATCACTTTTTGCCTTCAGCACCTTAACAGAGGAACATTTTCAAATCCATTTTAATAGGTGTTCGCAATATGAAATGCTGAAGAACAATTTTCGATTCTATCCTAAAGTATGGCGGAATGGCCCTTTATTTAAACCTATTCAAGGACTTTGGAATTCATTTATTTATTTACTAAGTATATACCATAGAATAGTAAGCTAAATCACGTACATGTTTTCATCTTAGTTCATTTTTATTTGATCTTATTTCTGTCTGACATTTGACCTCAGTCCTTTTTCCGATGACGTATGACGTAGTTGGAGTGATAGGGAATGCACGTGCGTGTGCGCGCGCTATTACGGCTAAATTAGTGTGACAAAAAGACAAAAAAGGCAATCAGGTGAGTTTTGTTATCAAGACTTCGATTAATAATGTATTGGAGATATTTTTATGATTTAGGAATGAGAAATGTCTTTACAAGCAAAAAGAACTAGAATAATGAAGTTAAATCAGTTATGTCGTTTGTTTAGCTAACGTTAGTTAATTAACGTTACTGTCTGATGAAATTTAGCCTTCCAGTCTTCCCGCCTGTCTTCTTTCTGATATTTGAGTTATTAAACGCTCATGTTTTCCATAAGTGTATGGTTATTTTGACCGATACCAACATTAGTCCAGCTTTACAATGTAAAATATTGTGGGCTGCATTTTTGAGACAATGTAGGATTGAGAAAAGTGAAGGATAACACGGTTAGCAAGCGTGAACTGAGAAACAAGTTTGTCTAAAATGAGAAATCTTTCAAATAGTATACGTGATGACTTGTTTTTATGTAATATGTGACCCTGGACAACAAAATCAGTCATAAGGGTCAATTTTGAAGGGACATAATCTGAAAGTTGAATAAATCAATAAATAAATCTGAGGGTGCAAAACAATTTTTTGTTGTTGAGAAAATCGCCTTTAAAGTTGCCCAAATGAAGTTCTTCTTAGCAATACATATTCATTATCAAAAAATATTTTTTGATATATTTACGGTAGGAAATTTACAAAATATCTTCATGGAACTTAATTTCTAATGATTTATGGCATAAAAGAAAAAAAAAAAGATAGTTTTTACTCATGACCCTGTATTGTTGGCTATTGCTAAAAATACACCCGTGCTTCTTATGACCGGTTTTGTGGTGCAGGGTCACATATGTGTATTTATGCTATTTTCATACATTAAAAAAAGGAGAAAACGTGAAAACACACCATTGTTATTGTGTGAAAACACACAATAACAACAAATTGATTTAATATGTACAATCATTATTTAAGGTTAATGAGGAAAAAATGGCTATTTTTAATATCAGGAAGTTTTACTATGGTTACTATATTTGATCTGACCATAATGTGATATTTCAGTTATGAAATGTGATGTGATGGTATTGGGATTAACTCTTTTGACTTTGTTGTGTACATTATGGGCATTTTGTTTTTATATAGCTAAGCTCTAAACATTAAGTAATTACCATTACTTACCATTCATAATTAACTATAAACCTTCAAAGCATTTTTGGGTGGCTGAATGTGTCTGTGATGCCCAAAATGCTGTATAGTTTGACAGCTCAGTAAGTTACAAAAATGCTGTCTGTTCTGTGTTGGATGCGGTTATGTGTCTTCATTAGATTGACTTTGTGTTTGAGTGCAGGATGAGTGACGTGGAGTTGGTGAAGAAGATGCTGCGAGCTGTTCTTCAGAGCAGTAAGCACGGTGTGGCTATG
Organism: Sinocyclocheilus rhinocerous; assembly: GCF_001515625.1. Classification (NCBI taxonomy): domain Eukaryota; kingdom Metazoa; phylum Chordata; class Actinopteri; order Cypriniformes; family Cyprinidae; genus Sinocyclocheilus; species Sinocyclocheilus rhinocerous. The sequence continues at coordinate 190,797 of NW_015659004.1, read as the reverse complement.
GCCCGTCTGCAGGGAGATTACCGGGCTCTGACAGGAGAGGTGATCCCTTACCGTCAGTTTGGACACGGCAGTCTAGAGAGTTTTCTGCGCAGCATTCCCGGTGTTGTGCGGCTCGAACGCTCCAGTGCTGGAGAGGTGATGCTTTCAGTTAATCTGGTGATACACACATACCTTTATGTGTTTTGGTAGATAATATAATATAGTATTCTATGTATTTATAGCATAATATGTATACATGCACACTACTGGTCAGAAGTTTGGATTTATTTGATTAAAAATACAGCAAAAACTGTAATATTGTGAAATAGGCCTATTGCAGGTTAAAATAACTGTGTTCTGCTGTAATATATTTAAAATGGAATTTATTCCTGAGATGGTAAAGCTGAATTTTCATCAGTTATTACTCCAGTCTTCCGTGTCACATGATCCTTCAGGAATCATTCTAATATGCTGATTTGCTGCTGAAGAATCATTTCTTATTATTGTTAATGTTGAAAATTGTTTTTGCCGCTTAATATTTTTGTAGTAACACTACTATTCAAATCTTTAGGGTTACTTTTTAAAAAAAAATTCTGTAATACTTGTTGATTATTGTTGTTGTTTTTGTTTTTTTAACTTTCTATTCATTAAAGAATCCTGAAAAAAAAGTGTATTGTGGTTTCCACAAAAATATTAAGCAGCAAAAACTGATTGATAATTGATAAAATTGATAATAAGAACCATTAATAATAAGAGTAATTTTTTTCTTATATTATAGTAATAATTTATAGTAATTGAACACTAAATCAGTACATTAGAATGATTTCTGAAGGATCATGCGACACTGATGTAATGGCTGATGAAAAAAAATAGAAATTAGGGCTGTGCAAATAATCGAATGCTTTGATCATTAGTAGTAAATCTCCATCACCTGCTTTCAGACGGGGCAGCATTTACTACACAGAGCCGTTGTTCACTGACAAGCTATGCAATATTGCGTTCATAATCGCAGGCGATACATCATCTGTGATCTATGGCTCTGTGTAGTAAATGCTGTCCCGTCTGAAAGCAGGTGATGGAGATTTACTACTCATCACAGAACCGGCTTTACTGACGAGATGCGCATGATCATCACATTCGATTATTTGCACAGCCCTAATAGAAAACAGTTATTTTTAAGTTATATTTCACAGTATTACTGTTTTTAGTGTATTTTTTATGATGGACTTTAATTTTATTTGTATCTTTGTAGGTCATGTGTTTTGCTGGTGTGTGTGAGGAGACGGCACACATCGCACAGCTGGTCGCCCGGCAGAAGAATGTAAAGAAGTCTGGCTGCTCTAAATTACTGAACTTTCAAATGAGAGCGAAGTCTTCATCTCTGTTTTCACATAACGGTAACATGCACAAACAAAAATCCAGAGTGAAAGAGATACAGTTTGACTGATATCACATCATTTTCATGGTTAGTTTAGGAGAAAAGCATCTGCTAAATGAATAGGCCTAAATGTAAATGTAACTTATATTATTCTGCAATTAGTAAATTAACAGTGTACATTTTAAAATGAACTTGAGTTTAAATTGTGTGAGGTGCAAACCTGTTTTTAGATATTCTTGGTAGTGACAAAAAATTACAATGGTTTTCTTTAGTTGTCTTTTTGAAGTATTTTTTAACACGCATCACCATTAATGACCACATTAATCTACATGCCTCCATAGTGGATTAACTCTTTGACATCCTAGTTTGTTTGCCCACATCCCAATAGGGTCCTTATGAAAGGTTTTATTGCTGTACGTTTGCCCACCAAGCTTGTCTGTATATGTGTGCTGAGTATATCTGTGCCAGTCAGTCACAATTACACGCTATTGCTACGAACTGTTTAGCATCCTGCACTCTGTTATGCAGCCCTTCGAGGTATGTGCTTGTTTATTGATATGGTTTAACTGTTTTGGTCTTCGCAGTCAAACCTCGCTTGTCTCTGCGGCAACCGGGCCACATGACTCATCCCGCTCGAAGCTCTGCATCCAAGTCTAGTTTTTACCCTAACCAGCGGCAGATTTACAGTACTGACCTCCCCTCCTCCCGGGTTCCTACTCGGCAACTGAACAGGAAGTCACCAGGGTGAGTGACGTGGGACAAAACATTCTCAATACATTCATCCCAACACTTACACTGTGTGTGATTTTAGGTTAGAGGGGAAAAAATTTGCAACCAGCAAAGTCAATACGGGGATAAAGACCAGTGGGATACCAGGTAAATCTCTTTTTTGCCCTTTTAAAAATCTTTGTTTTTCTTGTCCTTCAGCTTGTCCTCATGACAATTACAAAATTGGATCAGATACAATATATTATTTAAACAGAATCCTGAAACATAAACTTATTACTAAACCTAATGCTTAAACCTAGGCTTCTTTTTCTGCCTTGCTAGTGATGAAAAGGTAATGAGTCCTAAAAGCTGGAAAGTCATGCATCTGTGGTTTAGTTTGCATATACCTAACTTCTGGCGATTATCCACCTGTTTCCGGGGGGTGCTACTGTAAAAAAGAACGTGGGTACAACTTCCGGTGAGGCAGCGGAAGTAGTATACCAATGGTATTTTGTGTGCTAATTAGCGAAGAGGCTAAGTGTTTTTCTGGTCTTTTGCACTGTCGGGCCAGTGCGAGCCAGTGCTTTCAGTAGGCCGGGCGGGGCTAATAGCCTCAGACCGGTAGCACCGAGCCCAAAATTACGCTGCGTTTCCACCGTCAGGCCAGAAGCTCCGCTACGCTTCACTAAAACCCGCCTTTACACGCCTCTCTGGAACAACGACACGCAACCCCATCATTTCACCAACAAAGAGAAGTTATCAGAAATAAATCACTGGAACTAGCAAGATCACAGAACAAACATGACAAAAGTGGCCATTTCAAACACTCGCTGCAGTCTGAAAGTGAGTTTTGAGCTAAATTTTTTACTAGTCTTTAATGTTTATGTTAGCTGGTAACTATATGAAATGATCTGCGGCGCTGACGCTCTCCAGTCTCCAGACGCAGAGAAACTCCGACCAAATAATGGGTGTGTCAGTCCTAAATTTAGGACTCCTAAATTTAGAGTTTAGGACTCCTAAATTTTTGCTCCAAGAGTATTTCACAAAGCGTTTTAGCACTAAAACGAACTCCTAAATCTGTGAAACGTTAGTAGTGGTGAAGAGGAGTCCTAAGTCACTAAGACCTAAGACTAAGTCACAACTATCCTAAAATGGCTGTTGCCAGCAACCTGCCTCGGAACATAAACATTTTAGAAACATTTGATGATAATGAGCTTTTAATAAGGTTTTGCCTTTGGTTTTGGAGGTTATCCCATCTACAGATTTTCCTTTGATTATATCCTCGTTTTCATTAACCAGTTGGGCAAGAAGTAACAGCTGTTCTTGCGCCCAGTTTGGTTTTCTTTTACATTTGCATGTCTTACTATCAGCCATGATTATTCTACTCTGTTAATTAAAAGGCTGATTATATGCATATCTGCTAATTGTTTACGAGAAGCATAGGCTACATGTAATTAGCTGAACATATACTTGTTTAATTAGTGACACTTAGCCTGCATTTTAAAATCTTTATTTTTGGCAATTAACATTTTTATTTTTAAGCCTTTATTTGAATATTGCAACATAATATCGCGCTCTACAATATTTCTATGAATAAATCTCTGACAGAGACTATCAGCCAATCACTGTGTGCATAGTTAGTAAGCATGCTGACATCATCCATAGCAACAAGGTCAACCCCGCCCTTACTCTTAGCTTAAGACTTCTCTCTATTCCTTAGTAAAAGCTTGTCTCAGCAGCTTTGTGAATAGGTTTTAAGAGAAAACTCTTAGCTAAAAACTTTTACTGCTATTTAGGAGAACTCTTACTGGTAAGATAAAATGTTTTGTGAATACGGGCCCTAGTCAGTTAAGTAGCAGAGGGGGTTGTTAATCAGTTTCAGCTGCTTTGGTGTTAATGAAATTTACAACAGGTGCACAAGATGGGCAACAATGAGACGACCCCCAAAACAGGAATGGTTTTACAGGTGGAGGCCTCTAAATTTTTTTCCCTACTCATCTTTTTTGACTGTTTTTCACTAGTTTTGCATTTGGCTAGGGTCAGTGTCACTACTGGTAGCATGAGGCGATACCTGGACCCTACAGAGGTTGCACAGGCAGTCCAAATCCTCCAGGATGGCACATCAATACGTGCCATTGCCAGAAGGTTTGCTGTGTCCCCCAGCATGGTCTCAAGAACATGGAGGAGATTCCAGGAGACAGGCAGTTACTCTAGGAGAGCTGGACAGGGCCGTAGAAGGTCCTTAACCCATCAGCAGGACTGGTATCTGCTAGGAGGAACAGGATGAGCACAGCCAGAGCCCTACAGAATGACCTCCAGCAGGCCACTGGTGTGAATGCCTCTGACCAAACAATCAGAAACAGACTTCATGAGGGTGGCCTGAGGGCCCGATGTCCTCTAGTGGGCCTTGTGCTCACTGCCAGGGTCTGGAGAAGCCGTGGAGAACGTTATGCTGCCTGTAACATCGTTCAGCATGACCGGTTTGGTGGTGGGTAGGGAATGTGGGTCAGTGATGGTATGGGGAGGCATATCCATGGAGGGACGCACAGACCTCTACAGGCTAGACAATGGCACCCTGACTGCCATTAGGTATCGGGATGAAATCCTTGGACCCATTGTCAGACCCTACGCTGGTGCAGTGGGTCCTGGGTTCCTCCTGGTGCACGACAATGTGGCGAGAGCATGCAGGCAGTTCCTCCTTGAAGGAATTGATACCCATTGAATGGCCCCCACGCTTGCCTGACCTAAATCCAATAGAACACCTCTGGGACATTGTTTCGGTCCATCCGACGCTGCCAGGTTGCACCTCAGACTGTCCAGGTGCTCAGTGATGCCCTGGTCCAGATCTGGGAGGAAATTCCCCAGGACACCATCCGTCGACTCATTAGGACATTGTCAGGCATGCATACAAGCACGTGGGGGCCATATAAACTACTGAGTACCATTTTGAGTTGCTGCAATGAAATTTCAGCAAAATAGACTAGCCTGCTGCATCATTTTTTCACTTTGATTTTTGGTGGTGTCTTTGAATTCAGCCCTCAGTATGTTGATAATTTTCATTTCCATCAAACGATGTGGCATCCTTTCGTTCCTAACACATTACCCAGTCCATATCAGTATAGATATCCAGCATGATATTTTCCCCATTGAGATCTGATGTGTTTTCGAAGTGTTCCTTTAATTTTTTTTTAGCAGTGTATTTATTGGTCACATCTTATTTTTTGCAATAATCCAGAAGCCAAAGGCACTACCGTATTGGCTTTCTGTCGAGGGAACCTGGTTGATGCTAACTTTTAGGTTGGTCTTTAAAAAAATCATCACTGCAGCACTCTGTTTTCTTTCAGGATGTACTCATTTTGTGTCATCTCTGTTTTTGTTATTCAGTCAACTTGAGTGTGATGTTTGTTGTGTGTTGTTTCTTCAGCTCAGCAAAAGCCTGTAAACAGTGCTGATGTTGAGGTGGTTCAGTGTCGTGTTAAACAGCTTTTGCAGAAATACTGCAGTGGAGTCTGGCTGTCAAAAATCCCTCAACTCTATAGGATTATGTTCCAGGAAGAGCTCCATATGCACAAAGAATTGGAGACATGGACGCACATCTGCACTGTGAGAAAACTAAAATACACAAACACATGCTGACTACTAAAATTAATCAATCTATCTGCTCAAATTTAAATAAGATCTTGATCGGTGTTACTAACATAAAAAACTGAAATTAAAACTAAATGCATACTGCACATTAAAAAAACGAATAATGGGACCATGGACCACAAAACCAGTCATAAGGGTAAATTTTTGGAAATTGAGATTTATACATCATCTAAAAGCTGAATAAATAAGCTTTCCATTGATGTATGGTTTGTTAGGGTAGGACAATATTTGGCCGAGATGCAACAATGTGAAAATCTAAAATCTGAGGGTGCAAAAAAAATCTAAATATTGAGAAAATCGCCTTTAAAGCTGTCCAAATGAAGTTCTTAGCAATGCATATTACTAATCAAAAATTAAGTTTTAATATATTTATGGTAGGAAATTTACAAAACATCTTCATGGAACATGATCTTTACTTAATATCGTAATGATTTTTGGCATAAAAGAAAAATCGATAATTTTGACCCATACAATGTATTGTTGGCTATTGCTACAAATATACCCGTGCTACTTGTGACTGGTTTTGTGGTCCAGGGTCACAAATGACAAAATCATACAAAACGATTAAAAAATTTAATCAAAATGATAAAATAAAAATAAAAGATAATTTTTTATACGGTACTCAATGGTATATAAAAAATATTCAACTAACAAAATAATGTTTTTCATACACTCATGCTGACTCATATGTACTGTCTTTATGGTGGGCTGTGGTCACTATAGACCATCATTTTATGGAAAAGAACCATACAGGATGAATAAATGATTACAATTGACACTTTTGGGTGAACTATTCCTTTGTTTAATAAAGTTGTTGACTGTTATATGGTACGTGATGCTTTACGTTTTCTTTTTCAATTCTCTCCTTAGGTTGAAAAGCCAGGCAGCAATAACATAGTTGACCGTCTGGTGTATCCTGTCTTGGAACCTGCTCCAAAACCAAGCACTGTGCCTGCTGTAGCTCCATGCAAGCAGTCTCCTAATGCAAAACAGCCAACACCTGCCCAGCAAACTACCCGCATCCTCAGAACTCTTGCCATTAACATTCCTCCTCCTGCCCAGAAATCCCAGCCACCTTTGAGCCCAACATCACCCAATTCCACCAAGCTGGATTTCAATCTCCCTGAAACACCCAAAGCTCACCCTCACTCACCCATCACCCCTCCTTCCACTCCACCTTCTCACCAGCCTCTGACTCCAGAGATCAAGCAGAAGCTGCGGCAGCTGCTCAATAAATACAGCCAGGGCCTGTGGGCCCATGCACTTCCACAACTTTTCCAGGAGGCCTTTGGGTACTTTTGACCTTTGTCACTTTTGATCAATTTAATGCATCCTTATTGAATTACTAATTTTTCTTTTTAAAAAATTAACAATTGAAAGTAGTGTACTTGTGATTTTTGAATGCACGAGACATTCATACACTGTTGTGACACATTGTTTCGATCATTTCTAGCTGTCAATTTGTACTATAATGTATGAGAGAGTATCACAGTGCTTATTTTTCCTAGTGAAAGTTTTTTTTTCCTGTCTTGTCTCTCAGGTGTGTGTTTCCACAGAATGTGCTGGAGGATCTGTCTCTGTTGGCCGATACATGTATGGTTGAGTACCCCATGCCAGACAATCGAAAGAGAGCCATACTGTACGCACTACCATGCCAGGTGCAGACACAGCCTCGTCCTCGCCCACCACCGCTGGTTTTGCCCTACACCGGCAACCCACGTGTACCTCCTCTGATCATCCCAACAACAGAGTTCCTTTCCGTTTTGGTGATGGAGGTCTGCAGCACAGACAATATTGTTCTCCGGTAGCGCTCACAAAACCAATATTTTACTAGATACAAGATTCCTATCAAGTTCTGTATCATTTGGATTATTTAAGGTTGTGGATTCATGATGATGTCTTATTTTTCAGGTTTGTAGGGGAAGGCTACTCTAAAGCTCTGGAGGTGTTGGAGGAGGCCATGCTACAATTCTATAATACAGTTGGAGCTGGACTTTGTCTTCTCTCCCCAAAAATTGGACAACTGGTGGCAGTTGCTATAGAGGACGATGCAGTACTGAGAGCTCAGGTCCACCTGGTCACAGAGGACACTGTGAAGGTATCAGAGTCTGTGTATAAGACAAAGTCAGTTTGCATTAGATGTAATTCAAACTTTTCCCTTTTCGTAGGTGTACTGTGTGGATCATGGGTTCTTTGAGGTGGTCAGCAGGAAGAAGATACTACAGCTGAGGGATCAATTCCTGACTCTTCCCTTCCAGGCAACCACGTGCCAACTTGCAGGTAATATTCATCAGAGGCTTTTGTGTATATGTGAGAATGGAAGCTTGGACTGTTAATTTTTTATTTCATAACAGAAAAAACAAACTGAAATTAAATGAAAAGAATTATGAGGAGTCTGAATTGTGAGAGAGAAAGTCGCGATCACCTTTTTATGTTTTTTTTTTTTATGTGAGAGAGTAATATGTGATGTAATTTTGTGTTCACTTTCACTGTCTTGAATGTTAGGTTTGGAGCCGTTCAGTACAGATCGGGTAGTTCTGAAGACTCTGAAGTCATTAGCTATTGGCCGTACGCTGTTGGTTGAGATTGTGGAGCGAGAGGACTCACCAGTTATTGTTCTGTATGACACTTCTGAGAATGAGGATGTGAATGTGAATGCTGTATGCTTGAAAGCCCTGCAGGATAAGTCCATGGAGAATCCTCTACAGGTCTATCAGAATTACATAAAATTGCATGAATATCAAATTGCTGCACATTTTCAGAAAATCATTTCTATATTTACAAAATGAATAAATAATAATGCCCTTCTCCTCCATTTATTCAGGTGAACAGCGTGTACACAAACGTGTGCGTGACAAACGTGTGCTTTGATGGCAGTATTTACTGTCAGTTGCCTTCTCGAGGCCAGGCCAAACTCAAAGACATCATGGACAAGATTGAAGCACACTTCATCTCTCAGGTAAAATGGTTAAATTCAGTTTTTTAGGCTTTTAGGAGGTGTAATAATTGTCAGTGCACTAAATATTTTTTCTGTGTTTCCAAGTTAACATGGGAGCTGTTGGTGTCCAAACCGTTCTGCGGGAAAGTGTGTCTAGCTAAATACAAAGGCAAATGGGCGAGAGCAGAGGTGAGAAGACTGCCTACTCTTTCCCTTCATCCAGGCTTTTGTTCAGTGACAATTTGGGCTGCACAATAGATTGAAATTAGGGATGCACCGGGCCCGATACTGGCCTCCTATACTCGTACTCGTACTCGTTAAAATGCCCCGATACCATTTTATTACCATTTTCTAAACTATAGCGAATAAACTGTGATAATGTGAGAAATGTTGAAGGTGTCTGAATAAATTTTGGTTTGACTGTATAACTAACATTATACATACCCTTTTGGTTTCTGTACCCAATATTTAAAAAATGTACAAATGCAATAAAAATATGGAAAAAGTGGTATCGGTGCATCCCTAATTGAAATAATGTTGAATATCAAATTATAGTGAAGCATGGCACTGTGTTAATTTACACATGCTTTTCTTGATATGATGTTCAGAGGCTCGGTTCACAGTTCTGGTTCTCGGTTCTGGAGTTGGTCACTTATATGCATTTTAAAACTCGCCTATTTCACTAGAGTTGTATTGAGAAGCTTTTTTCTACCTGTTGACAACAAATGGGAAGCTTTAAGGGATTCATGTGGTTTTCCACCAAAATAAGCTTAACCGTTTAACTTAAAAATGAAGAATGTTAATATTAGTATTATAATTTTGCAGATGTATTTCATAGTGTGATATGTATATTTTGTTTGTTAATCATAATAACTATCATAATTATCACAAAGAATGGTCAAAAACTGTGGAAATGTCGCCACTGATAAATGGAAAGATTTTTTTAAGGTTTGAATTGGTTCCTGTAAGAATGTACCCAAGTATGAACACCCATATTTTTCAAGTTAATTCCACATAGTTCAGCCCTAAAAGGATGGTTTGCACTCTAAGTCTTCTGATTAAAATTTTTTCTTCAGCCATTTTTTTCATTGTTTAGACATTTTTCACCATTTCTTTATTTTACACAAATTTACTTCAGTCATTCTAGACAAATAAAGCGATTCATATTTTCATTGCTTACATGAATGTGTGTTGCATCTGTGTATAGATCATTAACCTTCATGGTAGTCAAGTGTTGGACATTCTGTTTTTGGATCTGGGACTTCCTGCTTCTCTGGAGGTTAGTGAGCTCAGAGAGATCCCGCCAATCTACCTCAAAGAGCTCATCACTATACCACCTCAGGTACACGCATAGATGTCTTGGTCATTTTCTTGCATATTTGTTTCCATTCATGCTCATCGCTTGCCACAAGTGTGCAGGTCATTGTTTCAGTTGCATCATGAATCAAGCAGTGAGTTTTTCCACTTGTTTGATTAATAAAATAACTTTTTGCATGTAGTGAGTTTTTTTGGACCAAGATTACTTTGTAGCATTGCATTAGTCTGTTTTATGAATGAAAGGAATTGTTTCTGGCTCTGTAGGCTATAAAGTGTATTCTGGAGGAACTGAATGCAGATGGGAGTGTTTGGCCTCCTGAAGCTGTTCTGTGGTTGAGAGAGACCGTCCTCAACAAAGTCCCAAGTTGCATGAAGGTCTTGCACATTCAGTTATTGCTTACTCAAAAATGTATTTTTAATTTTTTTGACATTCTTACTGTAAAGTTTATCCATTTATTGGCATGCTTGTTGTGTTTAGATAGTGAAGCTTGATGAGACCAGGACTGTACATATCTACCTCTTAACTGGTAATGGAGCCCAGGACCTTCAGAGCAGTGTTAACCGTCAGCTTGCCTCCTGTCCATTCTGGCAGCGGGATATCCACTTCAGCAAGATCACCAGGGTTTCCGAACCTATCCTGCCCGAGGCAGGGGACAGCCCCTATACAGCTCCTGCACAGTCTAATGCCCTCACACTGCCCCCTAAGCTGGACTTACCAGTGGTCGGGCAAAACATGGATGTGTTTGTGTCGGTTGCATGCCACCCCGGGCACTTTGTGCTGCAGCCGTGGCAGGATCTGTACAAGCTGGTGGTGCTGATGGGAGAAATGATCCTGTTCTACAACAAACAGGAAGTAACCCAAATCAACATTCAGAAGAATAACGTCTACGCTGCCAAGATCGACAACAAGTGAGATTTGAGTGGCACCTCTGATTATACTTCCACAACCTTCTGGGCAACTAAATCATTGTCTCTTTTTTTTCTTTCACTCTTCCTTTGTCTTTTCACCTCTCTTTATTTATAGTTGGCATCGTGTTTTGGTAAAGGGTGTCTTAACCAATGGCTTGGTCTCTGTGTATGAGTTGGATTATGGGAAGTACGAGTTGATCAACTATTCCCAGCTCCAACCTCTCATTGATGAGTTCAGGCAGCTGCCGTTCCAGGGAATTTCTGCTCAGCTGGCTGGTAAGAGAGAAGCTGCAGCCAAATGGAGTTAAAACAAATTATTTAATCCTGATTATTTGTCATCCTTTTACTAATATTTGATATACATCTTTGTCTGAAAGGGTTATTTGTCTTTTAGAATAGCCATATATTTCAGCAAAATGCCTATCGTTGGCAAGTAGATGAAAAATGTTTAAAGTACAGTAAAAATCTAGCAAAACAAGCTTTTTTTTTTACTAAAAGAACACAAGGAATAATATTCAAGTGTTGAATATTATTATATATACACACACACCAGTAGAACACATTACAAAATAACAAATAGTAATATTTCACAGAATTTTTTATTTTTTTTTTTACTAACTAATACCACA
>NW_015659004.1:149590-178213 GCF_001515625.1 Sinocyclocheilus rhinocerous | reverse complement strand
AAAAAAAAAAAAAAAAAAACCCATCAATTAAAACATACATTCCTGTATTTTTTTTTACATTTTTTTTGGCACTCAAATGACCATAGCAAAGTAAAGCAGAACTGACACGTCAGCCATTCATCTGAGATATGCCACCTGTGCTGTTCAGAGACAATGCCTTCATCATGATACAACAGTCAGCGACAGAATCTGTGATTCTCCTCCAACATGTCACACCAACTGGTTTGGGCAACAATAGATTAATCAGCCATCGTATTAGATCCTCTGTACAGATGAGTCACCGTTCAGTCTGTTTACAGGAGTGCCAGAGTGTGGAGGAGGACAGAGTAATGCTCATACCCAGGAAACTGAACCTTGAAGTGCCAGAGTAATTGTGTGGGTTAGTATTCAAGGTCGGATGTAGTTACATTTCTGTGAGCAGCTGTAAAGTCAACATGAAATCAAAACGGACCTTATTTACTTGCCTAATGCCTTTTCCTGGTGTCATTCATTATGATCAAAAATACAAATAGTAATATTTCACAGAATTTTTTTTTTTTTTTTTTACTAACTAATACCACACAGGGACTTCCGTGAACAGTTTTACATGATTGCGCAAACAAATTGTAGAATCAGTGATTCTGAACCAATTAAATTTAAGTGTTTTTATTTTAAACTAATCATGACAATAGTTTGCTTGCATAGTCTCGTATGTTTAACAACCAATTAAAAATGTTAGAAAAAATGTAAAAAAAAAAAATTAATGATACTGAGTAGAGGTCTGCAAGCCCGTCGGGTCCTGAGTCCATTCGGGCTGGGCTCAGGCCATTGTTTTGTTTGTTTGTTTTTTTTGTTTTGTTTTTTTACAGATCGGGCTCGGGTCGGACTCAGGCTCATTTAGCTTTTCTCCTTTTATTGTGCCCATATACTCACAGAGCACACACAGGCTACTGTATGAAATATTATTATATTGATTATATTATAAATCTTATACATCGCCTTGTATGCAATACGCAACGCATATACGCACGCATTAGCATACAGGTGACAATTGACCATGCAGAGCATCAGGGAGGAGTTGGAGCGTGGGGAGTTACTAAAAGTTGCATTTTGGATCATCCATGCATTTGATGATGATCCTGACTCGCCATCTCCTCATTGGATGCGCTTTTAGAGAGAAATGCATCTTTAGGAATTTTTGAATGAAAGAGTTTTTGTTTTCGATTTGAATTATTTCGTTTTAAAGTAGTAATTCAAAGTTGGCGCCTCCATGTCCTGTAAATCGCACTTCAGCTTCCACTCTCTGCACAAACGATTGGATATGCGTCAGCACACATTTATCTAGGTTAAGCGTTAAACTAACATTGTGGAGCTGTTTTATAACTATAGATTTAATTTTAGACAAGTCGTGATGATTTGAGAAGGCTAAATTGATCAAACATAGGCTAAGATCAACTCGCTGGCTGCTTGGTCGTTACTTTCAAAAACAAAAACTTACATTTAATGAATAAAAAATGCTCCAAATGTTTTTCTAAATTAACTTAATAAAATAACGAAACGAAATACAATCACTTATTTAACGAACAAAAAATGCTCCAAACGTTTTTCTAAATTAACTTAATAAAATAATGAAACGAAATACAATCACTTTGCCATTTCATACAAAACTGAACTATTTTAATAGCTGAACTATTTTAATAGCTGAAACAGTCGTATAAGCTGTTTTGGGAGATGGGGAAAAAAAGAAGGGCTCGGTTCAGACTCAGGCTGAGAATTCTGATAAGCTGTCGGGCTAGGGCCTGAGCGTCTCGGGCCAGGGCCGGGCTAGGGCCTAGATTTTAGGCCCATGCAGGGCTCTAATACAGAGTCGGTTTTATGTTGTCAACAAAGTATCAAATATATTGTAAATATTTGATGTATCACCCAGCCCTATTGCAAAATTCCTCAAAACTGATCAGTATCTGTAGATGCTTCTGATTTGCATATGAAATGTTTGTTTTCAGGTGTCAAGCAAGGGGTCTGGGCTGAGGAATCTTCTATGGTGTTCCGGAACCATGTTGAGAAGAAGCCGCTGGTGGCTCAGATCGAGTCCGTTGAGGAGGGGGATTGGCCCTGGGAGCGTAAAATCTCTGTCTACCTAGTGGACACCACACAGGAGGACAATGACATCTGGATCCACAACATTGTGGTGGAGTTTTTAGATGAGATCAACAGAGCAGCTTGAGACTGTCACCACTTCCCTTTCCAAGAACTATGCTGAAACTTTGAGTCTGAAGAAATCTAGAATTCAAGAGCATTGACTCTAGATGTGTTTGGTGGGTCATTTTATTCTTGCATGATCAAGAATTGTTTGTTATCGTTCTGAGTGCCATGGAAAATTGATTTCTTTACCTGTTTTTGCCATTATACAAATAATACTACTAATAATATGCCATTCCCAAAATTAACTCGTTTAATACCTGAACAACCTTCCTTTCTGTGTCTTTACAATAGGGCCATTTGTCTAAGTAATTTGATTTTTATGTGTGTATTGTGTGAGACACCACTGCTTGTATTGTTTATACTCTTATTGATTTTTGCACTGGTTTGTTTGCAATCTTATTGTGTGTTTTCTAAACAGAGAATGGCCTAATTGTAATAGAACATTTGTGTTCAGATGCTCAGGTTTGTTTTATTTCCAAGTTGACAATTGGTTCGGAGAATTAAAAAAGTCAACAACAAGACACACTTGGGTGACTGTCATTTGTTTTTGCAGCTTGATATCGGTAAAAATGTAGCTTTGAGGTGTGGGACCCATTCAATCCTCTGATTGGTGGGCTTGAGGTTTGGCGTCATTTGATTGGCAGGTCCGCACGGTGGGCGGGGCCATTGTTCTGCGCTACTCCGGGTTTGTGGAAACACTTTGATCACCACCGACTACTGGACTTGGTGAAAGAAGGCTGTAGCAGTAACTGCTTTTAATATTTGGACTTTCTCCGCCGTGTCAAGCGCTGTTCTTCTGTGAGCCTTGGACTTGAGAATACATTGCTTGAGGCAGCAGCACATTTGTGTGAATTAGCGGCTCCGAAAAGAAACCATATCTGGTCAAAGTATTCAGCTGTCACATGCGCTATATATAGTGTGGGATAAGCGCTGTCTGAGGTAAGTGAGAAAAATAGGCGCTCCGGTACTAACGCTTTGTTTTCCTCATTGCAGAGTCATAAACATACTAATATGTATATTAACAGGACTGATGAAGCTCGGAGAAAATAAGCTATATTTGATCTATAATTAATTGTCTTGAGGTTGTGAATGTATGATATATATTTTCTATGTTTTATCTTTATTTTACTAATGTTAATATAATAGTTATGTATCTGGTCTCTCCTAGTCAGAATCAACACGCCTTTATTCAAGAATCATTAATTGCACTTTTATTAACTGTAGTGAAAAAGTAATTTGTGTGAGGAACTAGAAATGTGTATATAATAACTAGTTTATTGATTCAGGAAACCTAAACTAGAGGCTCCAAGTCAAGGCAGTGTGTTAATAAATTTGCATTATATAGTATGTTAGGCTTTGCTGGGCATTGTCCTTGTCTATTGGATTCATCAAGGACAATGGAGATGGTGCGAAGAACAGATGCCAGCCGTCAGTTTGACAAGTTTCCTTTTCGTGTAGATGTAGGCCTATTATAATAAGTTACTCTGTTCATCTAATGTGTAAGACCATACTGTATGTTTCTTTAAAATATATTTAGCATGTATTTTACAGAAAGCAAGCATAAGTCCAGTTTTCAAACAAAACATTTGGGAAAGAGACATTCAAAAGGTTTTAAATAGTAAAGCATAGACCGATGTAAACACAAAGTATTTGTGCTTTATCTGGTTGTTAAATGTTAGCAGTTAATGTGATGAAGTACACCTGTACTACTCTGCTCATAACCCATATGCTTTCAATTTGGCAAGAATAATCCACTGAAATACTGTGGAAAATCATAGACTTGACATATTGATCATCATAATTATTCAGCATCAAATCCTTTGAACCTTGTATTTAGAATAGACCTAATAATGAATCTGTTTCTCTTGTCTTTACCAAGATCTTGAGCTGGGGGGAATAACATCTTATTCACCATGTTCTGTAAAGAGATGGATAAGTACCGGAATGTGGATGAGGATGAGCTCTTGCAGAAGCTCAGTGAAGAAGAGCTCAGGAGGCTAGAAGATGAACTCGAAGAGCTTGATCCTGATGTAAGTGCACTTAAAATTGGACTTTAAGAGCTCCATAAAATGAAACCCGATTCATAAATGTGCTCACACAGTTCATTTGTCTCGGAATACTTTACAATATGAAAGGTTAAAAAAAACTTTGAACAAAACCTGATCTGTTTCTGATCTGTAAATATTGTATTTAGACTATAAGATATGTGAACGTTTTTAAGGGAGACCTATTGTATGTCCTGTGTTTAGTAGCGGGATTAGTTTCATCAGGCTGTTGTTTTGTTTGACTGAACTGGATTATTTTACACGTAGTGGTGTTTGTTTGTCTGGACTGTATTTTAAATGTGTCTGGTTTGTTTATGTGCTCACACAGTTCATTTGTCTCGGAATACTTTACAATATGAAAGGTTAAAAAAAACTTTGAACAAAACCTGATCTGTTTCTGATCTGTAAATATTGTATTTAGACTATAAGATATGTGAACGTTTTTAAGGGAGACCTATTGTATGTCCTGTGTTTAGTAGCGGGATTAGTTTAATCAGGCTGTTGTTTTGTTTGACTGAACTGGATTATTTTACACGTAGTGGTGTTTGTTTGTCTGCACTGTAGTGATGTTTGTTTGTCTGGACTGTATTTTAAATGTGTCTGGTTTGTTTATGTGGACTGTTTGTCTGGACTGTGTCATTTCCGAGTGGTGTTTGTTTGTCTGGACTGTTGCTACCTAGTTTGGTTTGTTTGTCTGGCCTTTGTTGTTCCCTAGTGTGGATTTTTTCATCTGGACTGTGTTATTTCCCAATGTTTGGTGTTTGACTTTACTGTGTTTTTATGTATAATGTGTTGTTTGTCTTTACTGTGTAGTGACATAATGGTGTTTGTTTGACTGGATTGTTTTATTTTGGACTGTGTGCCATTTTTGTTTAAGAAGCCCACTTAATTCCTGTGTTTACTGTTTGTTTGGACTATATTGTTTCATAGTCATGTTTGCTTGGCTGGAGTGTGTTTTTTTTTTTAGTATAATGTTTGTTTGACTGGATGTGGGTTTTTTTTTGTATAATGCTTTTCTGTCTGTACTGTGTTGTACAATCATTTGTTAGGTGTTGTTGTTTCAATGGCATATTTATTTATGAAACCCACTTTCTACAGTGTTTCACTGTGCTGTTTCATTGTTATGTTTGTTTGGCTGGACTGGGTTTTTATTACGAATCATGGTGTTTGTTTGACTCAACTGTGTTGCTGCTTAGTCTGGTTTATTATGTGTTGAGCATTGCTATTATTGTTTGAGAAGACCACTTAATTCCTGTTGTTTTTGTTTGTCTGGACTGTGTTGTATCACATTGGCGTTTCTGAGTTTGAGAGGACTGTGTTGTTTTACATGGGTTGGAGTGTGCGCTGCTGTATTGCAGTATAGGGAATGAAGTGGTTCTCTCTGTTAGTGTTCTTTTTCTCACTCAGACCACAGTTTTATATTTGCTCTTGAGGAATCTGGTTTGACTCCAGCATCTAAGCATTTCTTGACAGATTTAGACACAGAGGTAGGCTAAATGTCCAGCAACAGAGAGGAGGAAAAAAATTATTTATTCTCCCAAACTGAGAGGTGCAGAAGTTTACCAT
The DNA here is from genome assembly GCF_001515625.1 of Sinocyclocheilus rhinocerous. Classification (NCBI taxonomy): domain Eukaryota; kingdom Metazoa; phylum Chordata; class Actinopteri; order Cypriniformes; family Cyprinidae; genus Sinocyclocheilus; species Sinocyclocheilus rhinocerous. The sequence continues at coordinate 172,421 of NW_015659004.1, read as the reverse complement.
AAATACTAGTGCTGGAACAAAAGTTAAATCTGCTCTAGTGTAACAAAAATAAACAGTCCCCACCAAAGCAGAGCCTTTCCCGAAACACTAAATTGTGCTTGTAAATTTTGTAGTGGAAATCTCTACTTTAACGATTTTAAATGTCACTTTAGAATTAATTGGAGTCTCCATTTGCTCAATTTTATCTGCACTAAGAATAAACAATACTAAGGTGTCCGGTAAAGCTCTGTTCTCTCTGAGTTCTCTCTGAAATGCTGTGTGTTTTGGATTCTGTCATCGCATTTAACATGCACATACGTACACATCCCCCCGTTTGCTCTGTGGCTGATAGGCCCTGTCTTAGAAGAATGTTATCATTGCTTTCTGTTTTTAAGGCGGTGGTGGAGTTTGCTTTTTCAGTAAGTGGGTGCAAATGAGAAAACCTGGGTTAAGTGCAGAAATCTCATATAGCCTGTATCAAATAGTTGCAAAGAGGAAATTGATGGAAAATGGCCCCTGTACCATGTACAGTAATGGTATTAACTTAAGATACCAGATATGGCAAGTTTATATTTTACTGTAATGGACTAGTTTACATTCTGTGTGATTTTTATGATATTTTGATGACAGATCTAATGTTCATAAATGATATTGTTTTCAGAACGCACTGTTGCCAGCAGGATTCAGACAGAGGGATCAGACCAAGAAAGCTCCGACCGGAACGTTCCAGAGGGATAACCTTCTCTCTCACCTGGAGAAAGAGGCCAAAGAGCATCCAGACCGAGATGAACTTGTTCCCTACACTGGCGAGAAAAGAGGTAAGAAGTGACTTACATTTTAGAACCATGGGCACTTTTGGAACTTTTAGAGAAATATAAACTCTCTTCACACTCTCATTAGTTTGTAATTTGTCAACTAAAAAGTCCAATAGTGTATATATATATATATATATACACTGTACATCACAGGAGAAATTATGTAGTTTTTGTCTTTTTATCCTGAGTTATAAACATTGCCACTACACTGTCATTTCCAGCTTTGCGTTTGACATTTTATTAACGGAAATTACATAGCTCTTTTATGAAACCTAAATACAAACAGTTTCTATTTGACACTTTTTGCATAACGCAGTGAAATTACACATAGGCACTGGAAATGATGCACATGAAGTGATATTAACTTTTAGGATTTATTCACATATCACATCTCATTAAACAAGAACACTCACATTTAATAAATTGTTTTAGAGGCAAAATTTGATGTTGAAATGGTGCCACATATGTAGGACAGTCAAAAATAAATGAAGGCATTTTTTCCTTCTCTCTCCATCTCGGTATGTGTGTAAATGTGCGTATGTAGGAAAAATGTGGATGCCTAAGACCAAAGTTGTTGACCCTATCCTGGAAGATGTCACTCTGGAGCCTGAACTAGAGGAGGCGCTATCTAGTGCTACTGACGCAGAATTGTGCGATATAGCAGGTACAATACAAATGTTAGCAATTTAATTCATGTAACACCATTCCAAAACACAATTTTATAAATGTTATTTTAAAATATGAATGTATCAGGATGTAATTCAATTCAGCACCTTCTGTTCGCTAATTTTAATATGAATGCATATTCAAATGAGTGAATCCACCTGTGATTTCATTGACTAATTCCCCCTTCCTGTGTGTATCTCACCGTGTGCCTCTCTCTGGTCTGTCCTTTAGCTTTCTCCACTCCATTTTTACATCTTCATTCCTCATTTTCTCTGTCCACTCCCCTGCTCCATTGTTTCTAAGCCACGGATCATTCCAGTAGGTTTATTTGTAACATTGTATGCTGCTCTAACATTTCCAGAAAACGTCTTAAACATTAGTTCAGTATTTGAATGGCATGTTCAGCATATTATGTTGTCTGCATGATGATTTAAGTGTTATTTCAGGGTTACTAAAAATGAAAATTCTGTCATTTACTTACCCTCGTGTTGCTTCCAAACTTGTTTGACTATCTTTCCTCTTTTGAGATACCACAAAGAGCAGCAGCATTCTTCAAAATTGTTTTGTGTTTCATAGGGGGAAAAAAACTAAACCATACAGGTTTGGAACAACAGGGTAAATAATTCATTTTTTTTTTTAGGTGAACTGGCGTGCAACTGTGCACATGTCAATTCTTGAAACTGGGTATGCGAGTTTGAGCTCTTTTTCTTTCATAACAATGATGACTCATCCATGTGCGCTAAAGACACATGGCTACCAAAAAAGGGGAACAAAGTTTTTCCTGCTGGATAAAAAAAAACCTCTCAACTGTCAGACACTAACTTGCTCTCATTTAGCATGATAGAGAGGTTTTGTTTAAAATGAGGTCAATTTTTAATTTTTTTATTTGGGATCATGTTTCAAAGACAGCAGGATTTAAGGAGTCGACTTAGTCTGAACAGTTTATATGCACAGACAGATTGGAGCTTCATATGGGAATGAGGTTAGTTCAGTTGTCTTTGGCCCAGGGTCAACAATCAGATGCAGTATACATGCCAGACTCCTAAATTGCACTTCCTCTTGACTCCCTATTCAGATGTTTTGCTGTACAATTTAGTTTTTTATTCTGCACTAGTTCATCTGATGGCATTACTGTTCTGCTTGAGATATTTTTCGTCAGGTAAATGTGAATGATGTTGAGTTGGTATCTTGGAAAACATGATTTTACGTATGATTTACATGTATATGTTGTGCATTTTCAAAACTTGACTGACATAAAATGCTTAAAATGCTTTTTTGACATGCTTTTTTCCCCTCTTTCTAAATTTGAAAAGCCATTTTGGGCATGCACACACTGATGAGTAATCAGCAGTATTACGAAGCACTGGCCAGCAGTACTATCGTCAACAAACAGGGCTTGAACAGTAAGTGAATATTCAGTTGTCCTGTAATGTGTTTGTTTGATTTTATGCTTTATATTTGTCTGAATAATTATTTATGATCGAATTATAGATTACACTTAAAGGAATAGTTTACTGAAAAAAGAAAATCTGCTGAAAATGTACTCTGTCTTTTATGTATTCTGGCCATCCAAGATGTAGATGAGTTTGTTTCTTCATCCAGACAAAAATGGATCCTCTGCAGTGAATGGGTGCCATCTTAATGAAAGTTCAAACAGCTGATACAAGCGTCACAATATGACAGTGATGCTGTCTACACTGGATGAAGCTATACAAGTAATCCAAATGACTCCAGTCCATCAATTAATGAAAAGCTAAACGTGTGTAATAAATCCATAAAGACATTTTTAACTTCAAACTTATGCTTTTGGCTAAAAATACGAGTCCTCTATCTATATTGCTGTTTCCAGTGGAAAAGGTTGTTTTGTCTGAATCAGGAGAGAAATATTCTCAGATCAAGCACCGTTTACAAGTGGATTTTCACATGAGAGTACAACAGGGGATGGACTTTTTGACTAGATGAAGCATTGTTATTGTTTATGGACTGGTATTTTGGCCAGAAGTGACAGTTGCTACATCTTGGGTGGCCTGAGGGTGAGTAAATTTTCAACAAATTTTAATTTTTGAGTGAACTATTCCTTTAAACATGCCTGAATGTCAAACGCGTCTGCAGACAAATGATGCTAAACCTTCTATACTTAGTTTGAGCCATTATTGCAATTACTTTTAAACAGCTGGTCTCCAGGTGATTTAAAGTGTGTTTGAGCTATCATTCTATAAAAATTAATGCAATTAATTAACTAAAGAATTCCTGTAGCTTAAACAGTAGAGCATGTCACTAGAATTGTCAAAATCATGGGTTCGATTCCCAGGGAATGCATGAATTTAAAGAAGAAAAAAAAAGTACATTAATGTAAAAATGTTAATAAATGTAATGCAATGCCATATACATTTGTTAGTGTAGCTTGGGATTGCTGTGAATAGATGTATACAGTGTAGAGTTTTACAATGTGATATAGTATTTTGTTATATATCTGGCACTGAACCATATAATTTGTTGTAATTGAGAGTTATATAATATAAACAGGCGTAATCCAGTGTACTCAGTATAAGCCAGTGCCAGACGAACAGCCCAATGACACAGATGTAGAGGAAACACTACAGAGAATCAAGAGAAATGATCCAGACCTTGTTGAGGTCAACCTAAACAACATCAAGGTGCCACTTTCACTCATTTATTTATACTGTACTCTCTGTTGCATAGTGTCTTAATATGTTTTGATGGTTTACCCCGTTATGTGTCCTCTCTGTTTTTTTGGTGATCCGTAGCAGATCTATACAGGTGGAGCTGGGGAAGGTGGAGAGTTTTTGAAGTGCGCTGCCAACTGCTACAGCAAACAAATATATGTTTTGATGGTTTACCCCGTTATGTGTCCTCTCTGTTTTTTTGGTGATCTGTAGAATATTCCAGTCCCAACTTTGAAAGCGTATGCTGAAGTACCAATCAGCTGCCATGTGACAATGATGTCACCAGGTCAGATTGAGCTAGACCCATTAGACTGTGCCATCTAGAGTTTCATGCCAGAACTCTGTATATATAATTTTTGGAGTTGTGACCTTGTTATAACAATTAAGCATTTTCATTCTCAATACATTTTCATTAATTTTAAGGCAAAAAAGTACTACTTTTAGGCTGATTTGAATAAAAAATGTTGCAATGGCGTTTTTTTGGATGAAATATGTCTAATATGTTGTTACTGAGATTTACTTCACTAAGTACACTATTCATCTACTGTTCTACCATTTGACTTTTTTTAAATGAACTATTTTATTCAGTAAGAATACATTAAATGGATTAAAAGAGTTCTTTTTCAAATAAATGCTTTTTGAGCTTTCTAAGAATCCTGAAATCATGTGTCGTGGTTTCCACAAAAATATTTAGCAGCACAGCTGTTTTCAACGATTTGAATTTTGAACTTTTGAACAGTAGTATAGGTATTAAACAACGTGTAATGTTGTTTGGTTCCCAGGCACTAGCAGACATGCTGAAAGTGAACACCACTCTGAAGAGTCTAAACGTTGAGTCAAACTTCATTACTGGAGCTGGAATTTTGGCGCTCGTGGAATCATTAAAGAGCAACACTACACTGCTGGAGCTAAAGATTGACAACCAGGTACACACACACACACACACACACACACACACACATACATACACAGACTAAAGTCATATGAGGTCTGAGCCATTATCTGTACTGATCACAGGAGTACACACACACACACACACACACACACACACACACATACATACACAGACTAAAGTCATATGAGGTCTGAGCCATTATCTGTACTGATCACAGGAGTAGCAAGGAATGAAAAGAGTTATTATAACCTGTGTGTTTATGTGTGATACAGAGCCAGCCTTTAGGTAATAAGGTTGAGATGGAGATAGCTAACATTTTGGAGAAGAACACTACTCTGCTGAAGTTTGGATACCACTTCACCCAGCAGGGCCCACGCTTGCGTGGTTCTAATGCCATGATGAACAACAATGATCTGGGTAAGAAACACACACTGAGATAGATGCAGTCGAGTTTGGTATTTGTATGTGTATTTCAGAATTAACATTTATTGATGCTAATTGCCTATATTTGTTTAAAAATGCATAACTGTGTGTTTGTATGCTGGTTTTGCTGAAATAGGTACACTACCAGTTCGGTTTGTGGGAGATTTTTGAATGTTTTTGGCATTTATTTGGTAAAAGATACAATTAAAAATAATATTGTCAAATATTATTACAATTTACGAGTCTTTAGTGTCACACGATCTGTCAGAAATCAGTCTAATATGCTGATTTGCTGCTCGAGAAACAAATTCTTGTTTTTGGCAATGTAGAAAGCATTTGTGCTACTTAATAATTTTATGGTTCTTTGATGAATGGAAGTTTAAAAGAGCAGCATTTATATTAAATAGGAAGTTGTCACTTCTGATCCATTTATGGCAGCCTGACTGAATAAACATTAAAGGGAGTATATGTATTGCTGTTTTCATGCCATGTATGTATTTCCAGCACGTGTAGTTCGGTCGGACTCAGATGGCGCGATCACATTCACTCTGTCAGTCCCTGAGCTGGAAAGAGCCTTCTGTAAAAAGTTCAAGTTCACAACGAAACCCAAGTAAACAGAGTCTTGCCCTCCTCCTCTCCCTCTGGGCACTACCTGCTGTCTTTTCGCTCTCATTTTTGCCTCCTCGCAATCCCTCAAGCCTCTGGATCGTTTTTTAACTTTTGTACTGTTCCTCAAGCTTCCTTCTGCCACTTCAGCATCTTCACTACTGCATTTTTCTCTGTCAAAGTGAATTCAAAACCGGTCTCTCTCCGTTATCTGGTTGTTTCTCAGTTTGTTTGTTTGGCTGTCTAATGTTTTCTTCAGGTTTTAAGGTTTAGTCTTTACTTTCTTCTGCATTAAGAGAGCATTCTGATGCCAACTCTACTAAAATATTATAGAAAATGTCCTCCGGCTAGCTGTGCATGCAAAGCTTTTTCTTTAAAAAGGAGTAGTTCACCCAAAATGTTTACATTTGGTGTCTTTTTTTAAACATTTGACTTCCTTCTATGCAGTGCAAAAGAAAAAAATTACCCGAATGTTTCAATAAAAGTGACTGAGCTGCAAAAAGCACCATAAAAGTAGTCCATTTGACTTGTACTCTATATTCCAAATCTTTTTTGAATCCTATAAAAACTACTCTTTGAAATGAGTGAACTATTCCTTTAATTGCAATTTTACGTTTCTATCTTTCTACAAATGCAGTAAGGATTGCTCAATGTCTAGCATAGAGGTTGTCTGAGAAAGTGTAAGAATGTCTTTGTACAAAAAGTACACTAGGTCTTTAATTATTTCAGATTCAAACTGTATTTTATAATTATATATATTGTTATAAACAGATTATTGTGCTTATACAAGTAAAGTCTATATGTGTTAAATAATGTTTGCAGTTTTTCCTTCCTGAAAACATTAGGCTGTATCGTGATTTCAGGTTTTCATCCCCAAATTTAAGACCTTAAATGATTAAGATATGCTTCTAAATTCATTTTACAGTTTGCACACATCTATTTTTAGTTGCAATGAAAGTTGCGAATGAAATGTTCGCACTGTTGAGCTCTTGTACAGGAATGTATACTTAAAATTGCACTGAATGATTTGAACAATACAATTATTTTGCTAAAAATTATTTCTTTTTGATGTGCAGTGATTTAGCAGGGTGTGTGTGTTTCTCAGATATTTGTTGCCCGTGATCAGGCCTTACTCTCTTCACACTGTTCCAGCATAGTAAAAGTCAGTATGTTTTATGGATGTAAACATTTTCTACTGTTTAAAGGACAGAGCATTTATAGGACTTTTGGGGTCGTCGTCTTGTTCAAAACCAAAAAGGGAAAATTGACTGTTGATTGTCTTGTCCTGTGTTTGGACGCAGGCCCATAATCATTGCCATAGAGTGCCTGGGCTGGTGCACACATGTACATTTTGTTAGTGCACCTTGCTGTATGTGGTTTACTGAGTTAATAAAAACTGAAAACGTTGTGTGGAAATGTTGCCCTCAGCAGAAACCTTTTAAACCACATTAATAGCTTTGCATCAGGAATACTATTTAAATATTTATATGCAGAAGATTAAAATGTTTTAGAATGATCAACAGTGCCACTTTATGGTCTGTTTTTTTTAATAGTGGCTGCGTAATACCAAGAATATGTAGACTTTAAATGTGTAACATGGCTTTGTATTTTCTTCAGAAGTTTAATCTAAAACGTATATAAATGTTTAATAGACACTATATACTAGAGGCTATGAAATTGCTGGTTAAATTCTGATTTTTAGTTTACTGCAGTGACAAATCAATTGTTAACATGCAAGTATACACTACTGTTTATTACTGAATATTATTGAAAGATTTTCATGAATTTTATGCTCACCAAGGCTGTATTCATTTGTAGAAAAATACAGTAATACTGTAAAATATTAATACAAATGAAAATAACTATTTTCTATTTTAAAATATTTACATTTATTCCTGTGATGGTAAAGTTAATTTTTTTGTGGAATACATGATACATTCATTTTCCCCAGGATTTTTTGATGAATCGAAAATGCTAAATGCAAATGAATTTTTTGTAACGTTATCAGTCTTCCACTTTTTTAATGTGGGAAAGTGAAATAACATGAGAATTTGTTTGATCAATTTCATGGATCATAGCTGAATGAAAGTATTCATTTATCCTTCTTGGGTCTTTCACAAAAACGAGTGAGCGCCGTTTAAAAAAATTAAAATAGGCCCTATATAATATGCACTGTTGCTTAGTATTAAAATTATAGCTTCAGATGCATGATATTTGTAGGGCCCTATGAAATCCGTTTTATTTTTCCCAAATTAGCCTAAGTTTTATTTTTTCCTAAATCTTTTTTTCCGTTTTAATTTGTCTGGATTCAGTTTTTTTTTCTCAAATGCAATTCAGTACACTTCAATCAAACCGCGATATGGACTAGTGTATGTGAATATTAAATGGCAAAAATACTATTTAGCTACTACAGACGACAACCGCGAGCGTTGCGCGTGCTTAAATAGTAAACTAGCAAACGAAACACGCGTCTGCGCCGTTCATTCCGTCACATTCCTGCGTTACACAGTAAATTCAGTTTTTATGAATAGATTCCGGGATTCTGTCCCCATTTACTACATCGCCCTACTTTTGCTAAGCAGCACGTTCAACGTGGACGCACAGACGTTTGTCGTGGTAATGAACACCACAGCAACCACTTGTGCGTCCGCACTGAACGCGCATCTCGCATATAAAAAGCATTTTAGGGGGCCCTTGGCTTTTGGGGGCCCAAGGCGGTCGCCTACCTTTGCCTAATGGTTAAGTTATAGTAAGAGTAATACTCTGCTGAACAGTATTACTATCAACTTAAGTTCATAAAATCTGCAGGTATAATATTACACAACATAAATCATGTTAACTACACATTTTCTTTTAGAATATTGCAAATTCCGTTAATCGCTATTTTTTAGTATTGAAACACCAAAACTAGGTATGTGTGATTGGTTTATTACAATGCCATATACCCAACAGATCTTAAGACAGACATATCACTTTTTTTTTATATCATCAGAGCCATTCATACACTCTTGCGATTTTATTTCGTTTTACTGCAAGCCAAGCAAACAGAATACGTTATTATTGCTGAGAATGTTGTAGATCACAGATGAGAATTCCCCCTTGCTCTAGACCAGAGAAATTACAGTCCATTCGAAACACACAGAGCGTCCCAGTGAAACTGAGTTTCAATCTTAAAATCAGAAATCTTCGTAAATTCAGAATCTGTCGTAAAGCACAAAAACGGTGCGAGAACGCAGTCTCGACAACACTGTTAAACTGAATTGAGGCATTAAATGTTCCAGACTGATGAAACTACAGTGCAAGTGGGACAAGATTCGCCAGAATGAACTAAATGGCGTAGTGACAAACGTACAAAGTAGTTGTCATTTAGCTTACAGCGTGGGAGAATGTTATTGCCTCCTTTATCTGATTGCAATCTCTGCTGACAAAAACAAGATGTCAGTGAGCACATAAACACTATGGACACATGCAAGACCAGAATGTCTTCAACCAAGTACTTTTTCCTCATATCGACCGCTAAATGAACGTGGAAAACCTTATCGATTGGTGATACAAAACAGTGGAATAGACACTCGGAACAATTCATGCATATATATTGCTGTTTACGTATTGAATAAGAAATAACTGCCGAAGAGATGATGTGATTCAGGTTTCCCTGTAAAGATAAAATATGGCTTATATTCTGATAATTAACCCCTCTTGCTTGATTGATTGATCTGTCACTAATATCTAAAGCTCCTCGCGAATTGAAATATGTGAAAGGTAAATGTAGTCGGTGTTTTGTCTAGTGTGCTCTCTTCTCGCCGAAGTCAGTACACGTTAAAATAATATCTAAAGCTGCGTGTGCTTGAGATTATTTCGGGAATTACTTCTTCAGCATGTCCTGCAGCGGGCCCGGTAGATACTTCATCATCGTGTCCATGATGTTTTCCTCCTCGTCGTCATCTCCACAGCCGGATGGTACTGCTTTCTTTGGACGGGTCAGACTGCCTTCGCTCGCCTGCTCCATCGCCGCCTGCGCCTCTGCTTCGGCCACCTCGCGCTTCTTAATGCCATACTGATGCACAAACATAGAGATGTTACAAAGCTGACATTAAAAAGGTTGTATCAATAAAGAATGCTTAAAGCCAAAAACATTTTTCCACCCAAAAATGAAAATTCTGTCATTACTCACCCTCATATCATTCCAAAGACCTTAGTTCACTTTCAGAACACAAATTAAGATAGTTTTGATGAAATCCGAGATCTTTTTGACCCTCCATAGAGAGCAACGCAACTACCACGTTCAAGAAAGGTAGTAAGGACATTGTTAAAGGGGTCATAGGTCTGTTCAAACAACTTGTAAAAGTGCATGTAGCATCCTATGACCCCTTTAAAATAGTCCATGTGACATCAATGGTTCAACCTCAACATAGAAGAGAAGAATCGTTGAATAAAGTCGTTATTTTAGTTTTCTTTGCGCACAAAATATATTCTCGTAGCTTTATAAAACTGAGGTTGAACAACTGACGTCACATGGACTATTTAAACAATGTCCTTACTACCTTTCTGGGCTTTGAACGTGGTAGTTATGTTGCTGTCTATGGGAGGGTCAGAAAGCTCTCAGATTTCATCAAAACTATCTTAATTTGTGTTCTGAAGATGAACGAAGGTCTTACAGGTTTGGAATGACATGAGGGCGAGTAATTAATGACAGAATTTTTATTTTTTGGGTGAACTATCCCTTTAAGGTAAAGAAACTAAGACACTGTTTATGCTTGTCTATGCACTTTTGAGTCAAATGTGTCCAAACATTTGAATCATATACTGAATGATTACTGTGCTCGTATGCAGTACCATGATATTTACATGGTACTTTAGAAAATATCATGGTACTACTGTGATGCAGTGACAGATACAATTTTGCCAGCTATTTAAAGAACTAACTGCAAGTTGTGTGCCTTATTTTCTTTGAGTAATAATTTGTACATTTTTTTTTAATTGTCATCAAAAGGATAGTCTACCCACAAATGAAAATTATGTCATCATTTACTCCGTTCCAATCCTGTATGACTTTGTCTTCTATGGAACATAATGGACCTTTTTCACACACTGTAATGAAATGCTATTACAGATTTTTTTCTTTTGCTATTGGAGTAAATGGAAATGCAAGAATTATATTTGTTGTAGATTCTGTTCACCACTGTTACCCGTAAGCTTCTGAGGCCTTGTCCACAGGAAATGTGAATAGAGTCCATAGAAGATATTTTGTTTTGGTTCCAGTGGATTTCGATTTTAGTTTTTGTCCACATAATGGAATTCAATGGGAACAGAAACTGTTTGGTTAACAACATTATTCGAAATATCTACTTTTATGTTCCACAGAAGAAACAAAGTCACAAAGTTTGGGATGATGTGAGGATTAGTAAATGATGACAGAAATTTCATTTTTGGATGGACTTATCCCTTCAACTAGATGAAAAAAATATTGACAATATTGAAAACACAGAGTTGACTTCAGAAGGTTTGGGGGGCCAATAAGGATAGCTAATGATAATTTTCCAAAAAGCAGAGATCTGACCATGATGGTTGGTCTCTCTAACCTTGTCTCTGATGCCCTGTCTTATGGCTTCTCGCTCTGCTTCCATCTTGGCGTGTTTGTCCTTCCTCTCATCCTCTTCCTGTCTCAGAGCTTCCTGTCTCTCTTCTTCCTTCTCTTTTTCTGCTTCAGGATCTTTATCCTCATCTCCTCCCAACATTTTGCCAACATCAGGGGGGCCTCCTGCAAACACATAAGAGATTCTATAAAGAATATAAATTACAAACAACTTTTTGTGTTTTTTAAATGATGAAAGTGACGTGACATGTGGCCAAGTATGGTGACCCATACTCGGAATTAGTGCTCTGCATTTATCCCATCCAAAGTGCACACACACAGCAGTGAACACACACACACACCGTGAACACACACCCGGAGCAGTGGGCAGCCATTTTTTTGCTGCGGCGCCCGGGGAGCAGTTGGGGGTTCGGTGCCTTGCTCAAGGGCACCTCAGTCGTGGTATTGAAGGTGGGAGAGAGCGCTGTACATTCACTCCCCCCACCTACAATCCCTGCCGGTACGAGACTCGAACGCTTTGGGTTACGAGTCCGACTCTAACCATTAGGCCACGACTTCCCCCAACTGGATGCAATTACAAAAACAATGTGCAATTGCACTATTTATATTACCTGTTCGTACAACAGATAAGGCCTAGATATTTACAAATAGCTTAATAGATATTAAGCTAGCTATTTCCAAATTAAAAAGCGAACGTAAGTGTATACTATTTATACTGTATATTAGACAATATGTTGAGGCTTGATGTAAAGCTGATATGATAAACCTAATTATACAAGAAAATTACATAAATACACTAACATTCAAAATTGGTAAGTTTTTTTTCCTCTTATGCCTACCACCTTTTTTTTAAAATTAAAAAGTCAATGATAAAAAGAGATATATAATAAAATAATTGTTTTCTATTTGAATGTATTTTAAAATTTTATTTATTTCTGTGATGTAAAGCTGAATTTTCAGCCTCATTACTTCAGTCTTCTGTGTCACATGATCCTTCAGAAATCATTCCAATATGCTGATTCAAGAAACAATTCTTATGTTTATCAATATATTTTTGCGGAAACCGTAATGCATGGTTTATTTGATGAATAGAAAGCTCTTTTGGTTAAATTAACTTTTGATCAAATTAATGAATCTTTGCTGATTAAAAGTATTGATTTAAAAAAAAAAATCTCCCAAGCCTTTGAATTTTAATGTATTTGGTAGTAATGAAATTTCATTGGTTCTCTATAAACTAAAAAACACTATCCCAGTTTATCTGCAAAACCTGATGACAGGTTAGTACAAAAGTCAAAAAAGGCCAACCAACTCAGCAAAACAAAGTTAACTTATAAATAATAAATTCACCACAGCAGGTAAAGACACCTGGAGGCACACAAACACATTCCAGAGCATCTGAGAAAAATATCAGTTGCCGAATCTATCCAACCACTGAAAGAAGTCCTGTTCACTGGATTAAACAGAGTATCCTAGCATGAACAGGAATAACTCATGGGTTGGTCACAGTCCCGGGGAGGCCACACCATGCCTCAACACACTTCCAAAAATATACAGAGGGAATGTCACTTTGCAAAAGTCCTGGCCACCATCCTCATGCCTCTAGTAGTACACAGAGGACATCACATTCAGATCTCCCAAGCACAGTCTGGAAAGTGAAGCGAGGATATATGCGACAATAATCTGGCTTTGTGTGATATGTGCTACATATCAATTTCCGTGATCTGGCTCTCACCACCCACTGAAACACAAACTTTACATCATCAGAACATTACACCACAAGGCGAAGAATGTACTAACAAGTGCAATATCAAGGAGCAAACTCATCAAGAATGCTCTGAAAGCCTGTGGCTATGCAGAACGGGCCTTTGTTAAAAGCCAAGATGTCCAGCAAAAACACAGAGAAACAGAAAAACATTGTTACACTGTATGTGGACGAATTGGCTCAAAACTTTCAAAGGATCTTCAGTAAATACAACATTCTAGATCCAATTATGTAACACTTTATAATAATAAATCATTAACAAAAATCAATGCTCAACAGATAATTAGTTTATATATATATTCAAATAGCTAGAAATGGGATAATGTGATTTAAATGTTTAATTCATATGGTCATGGAACCTACAGATGATTTTAACAGATGTTCTACAATTTTTAAAAGCTTGTTAATGTACAACGCTTTTGCTGCTATGTGATACGGGTTTGGTGGTATGGGTAGGTTTAAGGGTTGGTTAAAAGGTCAGACGTTTATATTACTGTTTATATTACACTGTTTATATTACAGTGGGATGTGTTAAGAAATTAACAAGTTCTTTTAAAAAAAATTATTTTTCTCCTGTGTCAAGGAATGTCCTGTTTAATGATATACAGTAGGCTACTACACTAATTTGAGGCAATAAAAAGTTTTGCACCTAAATTACAATGTGTTAGCAAGCATTTAGCTAAACTTAAACCACCCTTTAAACAAATGTTGTTACAACAGCTAAAAGTCCAGTGCCCATAAAGGTACTGAACGATTAGTAAACATTTATAAACATTTACAAATGATGAATAGTTTCCACTTCAGATTGGGTCCTGCAAAAACATGAACAAATGATTAATAAATGATTTGTAAAAATGTGTAAATAGGGTGAATTCCAGTCATTTGGGACTTTTTTTGGCATTTCGATGACTGCTCATAAAGGTATTAATGTTTGGTAAACATTTATAAACATTTACAAATGATGAATAGTTTCCACCAGATTGGGTACTGCAAAAAGATGAACATATAATTAATGAATGATCTTTAAGATGTGTAAATAGTAAAAGTCTACACAACAAACAAAGACCAAATATATGACCTTAATGAATGTGTTAACATGAATAGTGCTTAAAATGACTAATTAAGCAAATTTTTTCACAACATTTGTGTATGTAAAAAAGAGCATTAGGTAATATATGAACTAAGGTTTAGTTACATTTGTTAGCATTCAAAAGTACATTAATAAATAAGCTTTTAATAATTGTATAATTTCTGAATATATGTGACCCTGGAGCATAAAACCAGTCATAAGTAGCACGGGTATATTTGTAGCAATAGCCAAAAATACACTGGGGGACAAAATGATCGATTTTTCTTTTAAGCCAAAAATCATTAAGATATTAAGAAAAGATCATGTTCCATGAAGATATTTTGTAAATATCCTACCAAAAATATATCAAAACTTAATTTTTGATTAGTAATATGCATTGCTAAGAACTTCATTTGGACAACTTTAAAGGCGATTTTCTCAATATTTCGATTTTTCAAAGTAAATTTCAAAGATTCAGATTTTTAAATAGTTGTATCTCAGCCAAATATTGTTCTATTCTAACAAACCATACATCAATGGAAAGCTTATTTATTCAGCTTTCAGGTTTAAAAATATTGACCCTTTGTGGTCCAGGGTCACATATTTTAAAAAGTGCATGATTGTATGAGTTGAACATTTAACGTTGGCATTTGTAAGCATATCCCTAATAGGTGTGATATTTGTATGTTGTGTGTATATGTATATTGTGCCTCTCAGTGTCTGTATATGCTCTTGAGTGCCTGTTTATTTTTCAGTGTACATTGTTGTATGCATATGGAAACCATGTTTTTGAGTCCTGTGAGTGAATATGGAGCATATTGAATCCATAATTGATCCTTGAATTTTAGCTTCAAGGAGAGTATGGAAAAAATTAGCAACAGCAACAGACATGGTGAAAAACAAAAATTTACCAATCTGGTTAACATATGGTGTTGCATGTGCTCCCTTTCCGCTTTTGTACCTCTCAACAGATGGCATCAAAATGGTTCTCTGTCTGAAACGTTAAAACAAAGCTGCTCATTTTTTCGAGTCTATGATTGAAGAATCGCTGTCACTAATGTATCAATTTAAGTCTTGTGTTTTGAAATATCTATTTTTGGGATGGTTAGGGCAGCTGGTGCTCTTCACACTGTCCTCTGCTTCAGTGGGCTGCTCTGTGGCCCTGGTCCAGCGGTGACATCAGCTTTTCTACTTTAAACACACTCGGGCTCGAGTCTGAAAGCGCTGAAGCAAATATTTGAACTGCATGGCCATTTGGGCATCCACATCACAGGACCACACCACATCACTACACACAAACAAGCTTTCACATAACAGCATAGTGAAGGTGAGAGATGGTCCATTATTATATGAATATTGCACAAATATACTGTGGTGGTGCCACTGGCCTAAATGATAACAAATATAATCATGCACCATGGTATTTATGTGGTATTGTATGGTATTTCAAATAATTCCATGGCATGTTCCACAAATAGGGTGCACTTTGGTTTTCCAATATATATTTTTGTCCCCAAGAAGTAGAGACACATATGTTTTGTGTTGTGAGACTTATTAAACATGTTTGCTAAACTATTATATTACATAAAATGAATCTAACATTAAAACTAGCAAGGCCTGTCTCATCTCAGAGACCTTGATCATTTGGATTGAACTATTAAATACAGTAATGTCGTAATTTTGCCAAACTGTTGAGTTTATTGTTCATTGTAGTAAAACTAAAAGTGTTGTAAATCAAATTTGAACAAAACTAAAAAACAGAATTTTTAGCTGTTACGCAATGCAACCCTGTTACCACATGTCTTTCCCCATTACAACATTACTTAAAATTGGTGACACTCAGGAAGTGGATATCTTCTATGCCATGACAAATAATAAATGCATAAAATGACAAACAAATAATATCTCTAAATTGTCTTAATTTTTTGTCGTGGTAACTCGGGGGAGAAGAATTGTAGAATAAAGTCGTTATTTTTGTTTTTGTTTTTTCGCACAAAAAGTATTCTCGTAGCTTCATAAACTTACGGTTGAACCACTGATGTTACATGGACTATTTTGTCAATGTTCTTGGTACCTTTCTGGGCCTTGAACTTGGTAGGACCCTTGATGTCTATGGAGGGCCAGAAAGCTCTTGGATTTCATCAAAAATATTTTAATATATATATAATTTGTGTTTCCGAAGATGAATGAAGGTCTTTGGAATGACATGAAGGTGAGTAATTAATGACAGAATTTTCATTTTTCATTTTTCATGAAAGGCGGACTATCCCTTTCACCACTCAACTCTGTTACCCAAGAGAAAAGCACCTGGTCCTGAATTTGCAAAAAAAAAAAATGTAAACCTGTTATCCATATGCCATAGTATGTAATAATTCATTGTAATTTTATTACATTTGATCTAATAATTTTTTTATAATTACTGTTCATACTGCTCAACATTCAGTCCTGGGCTGCTGCACGCAAGAGATGCTAAACGCCAAAGTGTCGCTTGTTTAGACAGTAGCACAACCTTCTCTCTCATCAGTGCGTTAAGTTGAACATCGAACGACTTCCAAGGAGCGCGCACGTGACCACTGCTGCAGCACTACAGCACTGACTCAAGTCGCTCATTCTAACTTCTAATCTCCCAACGGGAATATATACACTCACCTCCCAAAGCTGCTTTCATCAGGAAATTCATGATGGCTTTTCAAGTGTTCCTGTCCTTGTACTTGGCACTTCAAATGTATGAGACCAGAGATCGTACAGCCAGATCTGCACACAAAATGAACAGGTTTTATTATTAATAATGATAGCCTATATAATAATAATAGCAAAAGTGATGATAGCCTACTGCAGCTCAATAAAACATGCACAACTTGATCGGAACGTTTTGTCCTTCAGCTCACAAGGTGCAATGTGAAACCAGTTTTGCACATGTATTTTCTTTCAGCGCTGCATGGTCTTCGAGCAAAAATGACACAGTAAATATCATTTCTATCTTCCACAATGACAGATAATCAAATCCCTCCGTGCAGCTGATGCTGATAGCGACAATCAGGCTGTCACAATAGCAACACCATTGTGCAGAGCTAGTTTGATTCATTTGCGTTACTGTCTATCACCACCGTGCGTATTTTAGATAGAAAATATACCTATCAACTTCCGGGGGTCAGAGATCCAGAAGGTAACTTTGGACTTCTCGACCAATGACTTTCTTAATCCAGTTCAGGACAGTATATTTGGTCATATGGCCCAAGCTCACCAGGATCTCTGCAAAGTGTTTTCGTTCCGAGTCCGACCTCAGTAGTCTTGGTGCATTACCTTACTTGAACCCCCGCCGCAAAGGCTCGGCTCTACCTAGCACACAAGCCGCTTTTTCAGCACCACCTTCGCTGGACAGCACCTGCTCGTGACCCGCGCACCTCAAGCAGCCGTAAGAAATGCGGTGTATATACCTGCTCAGGGTCCGCGAAGGAAGCAGGCAATCGCGCCGATAGGGAGGTTGACGTGGGCCAGTTGTGGAGGATGTGTATTATTAACCCGCTATGAGCATCCCTGAATCTCCAGGCGTCTCTTCCTGCTCGCCCAGCGCCTGTCAGAGCGTTGGCCAGGGGAACTGCAGTCGGAACGCAAGACGGTGAAAAGCCCTGTGCATCACACGCAGCCTTTTTCCATCAAAACATCCCACGTCCCCAGCCGGAGAGAGGAGCAATTGATTGGAGGTGCCGTTGGGAAACACGCCTCTGCCAGTGCTTAGCAGCTGATCCCTCCACTACTGTTGGAAGCTTCGAATAACAGATGCTGCCAGACCTGGAGAATGAAAGAAGGAAGGATCTTCGCCCCGCATGACTTGGGCGTTAAGAGAAAGTGCTGATTCAGAATCTATGGCTCAGACTGGGCTTGCCCTTTACAGGTACAACTTATCCACATTATACCACACCATGGTCTGTAGCAAAATGAACAATTCTTTTGAAAGAAATAATACTTTTATTCACAAAGGAGGCAATAAACTCATCAATAGGAAACATTTATAGTACAAAAGATTACTATTTCAAACGTTGTTATTCCCGCAAGTTCTAGTCATCAAAGAATCTTGAAAATAAAGATCATGGTTTCTACAAAAATATGGCTCAGACTGGGCTTGCCCTTTACAGGTACAACTTATCCACATTATACCACACCATGGTCTGTAGCAAAATGAACAATTCTTTTGAAAGAAATAATACTTTTATTCACAAAGGAGGCAATAAACTCATCAATAGGAAACATTTATAGTACAAACGATTACTATTTCAAACGTTGTTATTATTCCCGCAAATTCTAGTCATCAAAGAATCTTGAAAATAAAGATCATGGTTTCTACAAACATATTAAGCAGCACAACTGTTTTCAACATTGATAATAATAAGAAATGTTACTTGAGCACCAAATCAGCAAATCAGATTGATTTTGTAAGGGCAACACCGCAGTGCGCAAAGGTTCTCATAACACCTCCCTGTTGCTGTAGTGTTGTTAAAAACTGGGCTGATGCAACTGACCCATGAAAAGGTTTTGTATTTCTGTGTTCTCTCTGCTGAGAGGAGACAGCATATTTACCAAACTGAGTTACAAGCTCAAAAAAAAAAAAAATATTTAGAATGTCTCTAAAAGCAAAAAGATTGGACAGCAGTAGACACAGTTCAGCTTCTCTTTTTTTGCAAATAAGCAACCATCTACTTTCTTTTATTTCTTTTATCACGCAAATAAATTCCCACATCTGAATTTGACAAAGAAGGTATATAGTGGGTCCTTAAGTCAAGCACTGAACAGAAAGGCCTGCTGAGATAATCAGTTGCATTGATCATGAATGTAGATCAATATTGAAGGACTGAGAGAGAGAGAGAGAGAGAGAGAGAAAGGAATGATGCTTTATGTTACAACTGTTTCTGCTGAACTTTTTATTCTGCAAGCATTTATCTCTTCTGGACTGCAGCCAAATGGGAAACATTGATTTATTCGCTCTCAGCACAGAGAGCTGAGTGGACAAAACGAGGAGAGAGCAGAGCAGAGGAGAGACTCTGATTATTGAAGAACTGAAGGTGAAGAATAGGAGAAAGAGAGAAATATGCTTGAAATGTCTTGTAAACACCTCGCACAGGTCATATTCATCTCTGCCATCTCCGTTCCGCTGGGTAGAGCATCATATTAAGCAGCACAACTGTTTTCAACATTGATAATAATAAGAAATGTTACTTGAGCACCAAATCAGCAAATCAGATTGATTTTGTAATGATCAAATGACATGGAAGTCTGGAGTAATGGATACAAAAAATTCAGTTTTGCCATTGCAGGATTTAATTAAAATATATAAAATAGAAAACAGTAGTTTTACAGTGTTACTGTTTTTATTTGGCGAGCATATAAGACACATCTTTAAAAAAACATTTAAAAATCTTACAGATCCCATAATAATAATAATGACGATAATAATAAATGGTAACGCTTAAAAATTAGAAAAGAGAAGTTAGTTCTGAGAAAAGCTCTAGGTTAATTACTTTATTTTTGGTAAATAAATTAATTTTGGACAATTCATTTAATGTGTGCAGAAATAAACAATCACAATAACATGATCATTAACTATTTTTCAACATGTAAAAATGCATGTTTTAGATGGCGTTTTGTCATGTCAGCTTTACACATTTGGCAATTACTTTAAGTGCTCTGCATTTACAAATTGGATGCATGAGGTCACCTTTCCCATTAAAAAAAAAGAAAAAAGAAAGAAAGATAGCTAAGAAAAAAAGGCATTTATATTCATACCAGAACATAAAGTGGTATTTAGCAGGTGCTTTTTATCCAATGCATCTTGCAGTAGAAGTAATTAAGCACAGAGGCATTACATTTAAGCATAGAAAATGTTATTTTTCAAGATGTTTATGCAAAAAGCTGTCTGACACCAGAAAGAATAAATATCCAGTAAGACCTTAAGGACATAGTCACCTTTTAGCTGAGGACACGCCACATGACTCTGCATGATTCAAACACACCCTCGCTCTTAGGGCAACACCGCAGTGCGCAAAGGTTCTCATAACACCTCCCTGTTGCTGTAGTGTTGTTAAAAACTGGGCTGATGCAACTGACCCATGATAAGGTTTAGTATTTCTGTGTTCTCTCTGCTGAGAGGAGACAGCATATTTACCAAACTGAGTTACAAGCTCAAAAAAAAAAAAAATATTTAGAATGTCTCTAAAAGCAAAAAGAGTGGACAGCAGTAGACACAGTTCAGCTTCTCTTTTTTTGCAAATAAGCAACCATCTACTTTCTTTTATTTCTTTTATCACGCAAATAAATTCCCACATCTGAATTTGACAAAGAAGGTATATAGTGGGTGCTTAAGTCAAGCACTGAACAGAAAGGCCTGCTGAGATAATCAGTTGCACTGATCATGAATGTAGATCAATATTGAAGGACTGAGAGAGAGAGAGAGAGAGAGAGAGAAAGGAATGATGCTTTATGTTACAACTGTTTCTGCTGAACTTTTTATTCTGCAAGCATTTATCTCTTCTGGACTGCAGCCAAATGGGAAACATTGATTTATTCGCTCTCAGCACAGAGAGCTGAGTGGACAAAACGAGGAGAGAGCAGAGCAGAGGAGAGACTCTGATTATTGAAGAACTAAAGGTGAAGAATAGGAGAAAGAGAGAAATATGTTTGAAATGTCTTGTAAACACCTCGCACAGGTCATATTCATCTCTGCCATCTCCGTTCCGCTGGGTAGAGCATCCCTGAAGAGTTATACGTGGCATTCCCCATTTACGCTTGTCAGTACAATTTTAACAGGTTATGACCGCAACAGTAAAGAAAGGAGGGACAGGATGAGGAATCAGAGAACGTGATGAAGTCAAAAATAAACCTGTACGTATTTCAAGAGTGACTAACTGAATATCTGTTCAATTAGTCAGTAGCCTATTTATTTGTTACATACTGTTACTTAATTTGCTAGTCATTTCCCTGTTGTTTTTTAGTACCCTTATTAATCTTACTTGTATTTTTTTATTAAAATGTAGTCATTCTGACTCTAATAATTCTGAAACTAGTAACAAATTAATATTTACAAGTAAAACTAGAATAGGCTACAGTTTGAATACTTCCAATATTGGCAAGCTGAAAATTTACTCACCTTCAGGCCATCCAAGATGTGAACCAGTTCGAAGAAATTTAGCATTACATCACTTGCTCACCAATGGATCCTCTGCAGTGAATGGGTGCCGTCAGAACAAGAGTCCAAACAGCTGATAAAAACATCACAATAAGCCAGGTAATCCACCTGGTAGTCCATCAGTTAATGTTTTATTAAGTGTAAAGCTTTGTGTTTGTAATGAACAAATTCATAAAACGTCCATAAGATGTTTTTAACATCAAACTGTTGCTAAAATATGAGTCCTCTATCCTTAATTTTGCAGTGAAAAAATCATCTTGTCTAAATCAGGAGAGAAATATGCACAGATCAAGCGCTGTTTACAAGTGAAAACAGTCCAAAACTGTTCTAAACAAAATATTTTGGTGGATTTTGATGTGAGAGGTCAACAGGGGATGGACTGGAGGAAGCATTATTATGGACGTTATTATGGATATGTGGGCAGAAGTGATGGTTTAAAGTTAAATGCCTGAAATTTGATCACTGGATAAAGCCTTTTTCTTATTTTGTTGACATATTATAATTATTTTATATTTATTATAATTATTTTACAGAGGGGATTTTGGATATATTTATTTTTATTACTCCATAAAATACTGTCTAAATAATTAAATAAATTTAACCACATTTTTATGAGTAAAATGTTATATAGCTAAGCGAGGCAAATTAGGCTATATAGGTCTTTGGTCTATGTTAGTGAGAAAATGGCTTTTTAACATAATTGTAATCAAATCTACAGATGTAAATAGATAAAGTGTAATAAAATAAACACTTAAATGTGTACTTTGAATGTTTTCTTTGCTAACTATAGGTTACCTGTCATTATGTGGTTGTCAAGTGACAGATCACCTCATTAAGACTGTAGTCTGTGTTCAGTGCTTGTGTTTGCTTTGAAAGTGCCCTTCCCTTCTCTCACGTTTCACTGCGACACGCTGGGTCAAAATGACTCCGTTATACCCCACAAACCCCTCCCACCCGCTCCCATCCAAGCCTCGGGTTTTTACAAAGCGCAGTTTGCGGAACGGAGGTGCTTTTGATTATGCAACCTGGTCCACTTTCACGCACATCATGCCAATGCCCCTGCAATGCAGCATCGACCGCACTGCTGCTGCTGCTGTTCTGCAGTAGTACTATTGGCACGCGATCATCTCGCGGTAGGCGTGTATTGAGTATT
>NW_015659004.1:118917-141414 GCF_001515625.1 Sinocyclocheilus rhinocerous | reverse complement strand
ACACCTCAAATTTGCACATAATATACAGTACCTGTACATACAAAACTGTCTATTGTAATATACCTGCACATACAATTGTCAATTTATATATTTTTATTCCTTATTTACTTGTTCTATTTTTTTATTTTTTATTATCTGTGTTTTTTTGTTCTGTCACTGTCATTCTGTTACACTGTGGAAGCTTCTGTCACGAAAACAAATTCCTCGTATGTGTAAACATACCTGGCAATAAAGCTCGTTCTGATTCTCCTTCTGATTCTGAAGTGATTTTATCTGTTTATTTACTTATCAATTGAATAATATAATATAATATAATATAATATGATACAATAGTTTACATTCAAGTTCATATAATATATACCGTATATATATATATATATATATATACAACAAGATGTAATATGTTGAAATTAAAGTAACTTTTTAAAATACTCGAGCTAAATCGGGGTGTCCTGTCCTGCTCCTGGAGGGCCAATGTCCTGCAGAGTTTAGCTCTAGCCTGACAAACACTTGCCTGGATGTTTCTAGTGAGTCTGAAGACCTTGATTATCTGATTCAGGTGTATTTTATTAGGGATAGAGCTAAACTCTGCAGTATATTGGTATGGAAGCCCGTTTCCGCCTGAATAAAAAAAGAAAAAAAAGGTAATTGCGACTTTTTATCTCACAATTCTGACTTTTTTTTCACAGAATTGTGAGATATAAACTCGCAATTGCGAGTTATAAAGTCAGAATTGCGAGATATTAAAGTCAGAATTCTGACTTTTGTTCTCAGAATTGCGTGATATTAACTCACAATTGCGAGTTATAAAGTCAGAATTGCGAGATATTAAAGTCAGAATTCTGACTTTTTTTTCTCAGAATTGCGTGATATAAACTCACAATTGCGAGTTATAAAGTCAGAATTGCGTGATATAAACTCGCAATTGCAAGTGCTACCACCAGACCCGGAGATCGGCTGAATGGATTCGAAAACGGTAAAACTCAACTGTTTAACTCTAGAGGAGTTGGAAAATTAGCCTATTTTCAAAAATGGTGGAGTGTTCCTTTAATCCACAAATCTAAAAACACTGGTGTGCCTACAAATCCCTCATTAACAAATAGACACAAAAACTTTGATATTCAACAGACTATTTGCTAGCTGATTTGATTGGTCTGAGTGAGTTTGCTAAAGTGGGCAAGGCAAATCAAGCCTGGATGGGAATAAACTTTTTCACTTATAATTCTTATATATTCATAAGAAATTACTGAACATCTAAAAGTAAGATATCAGAGAGATAAGATATCACGATATCAGAAGCGTGAGATATTATGAATTAGAAGTACAAAATGAAGATTTGTAAAGAAAAATGTTGTAGAATTACAATATAAGCCAAGAGGAAACAGGTTTTCCTTTGCTGTAAACCAAACTAGGTTTTCGCGAGACTAGCATATTCTCACCAGAGCTTACGCTACATCCTATACATCATCCGCTGGAACACTACTCTCTCATGAACACAAGTGCAATGGTTAATGGAAGCTAGAGGTTATAGTTTATAAAGTTTTAAATACAGATATTTTTCTTATGCAAATGGAACGGTTCACTTCAGGAGGCCTTTATTAACCCCCCGGAGCTGTGTGGAGTACATTTTATGATGGATGGATGCACTTTTATTGGACTTCAAAATCTTAAACTCCATTCACTGCCATTATAAAGCCTGGAAGAGCCAGGACAAATTTTTTTTTCTGATTGTATTTGTCTGAAAGTAGAAAGCCATTTACATTTAGGATGGCTTGAGGGAGTGTAAATCATGGGGTAATTTTCATTTTTGGGTGAACTATCCCTTTAAGAGATATGTTGGTGGTTGATATCATTAAAAATCATCACCTAATATTACAAGAATCTACATTTAAATTAGTAATATTTAGTTGAATGTGTTTTAATAAGGGAAGTTTTGTTATAGGCTATGCATGTTATCAGAAAGTCACAATGCTCAAGAGATTTGTTATTGATTGTGCTAATGGACATTTCAGTGAAAAATATAAAAAAAATTGAAACAAATAAATCAAGAAATTTCTAAATTAATTATATATTTGTAATAAATGTGCAGTATTTTTGCTTTGGAAAAAAATGAACCGACAGTTGATGCTAATTCCTGTCAGGGGGTGGCAGCAGTGAGCTGTGACGCGCCCGCTCCTCCAATAGAAACGGAGAAAGAATCTTCTCACAGCGCCTCGTTTAGCATTGACACCCGATTAATCTGCCTCTGTTGATGATTTATTAAGTCTATCAGCATTTGGTATATTCGATTCTATAACACCTGTTATCACGCAAGGGAATGCACTACAGATAATCGTAAGTAATGTGCTAACACAGCTTGCTAGCATTTCTTGGGCCAGTAGCAGTGTGTATAAAAGCACACGCGAAACTTTTCGCCACGTTACCTTTACTGTACGTTAGACTCGACATCTGTCGTTTATTAATAACTATATTTCACAGCTCATCTGACTTTGTAGTGTATTTAGTCAGTATTTAAGTAAGGATGATACAATCCAGAAGAACTGTGGCAACGTCTCCAAGATGCTTTAAGAAACCTGAAAAACTATGCACACCTGCACCTAGGGCAAAAGCTGCTTTAACACAAAGGATGGTCACACCAAATGTTGATTTAATTTAGTTAATAGAAGTGAATTGATAAAGAAACTCTATTAATGACATTATTTTTGACAGTATCCTCATTTTACAATATTTTACACTTTAACAGTACTGTAGCTTTGCAGGTTGGTCTCTTGAAGCATCCTGGAGACGTTGCCACAGTTCGTCTGGATTTAGTTACTAGTTACTGCTTTAAGTACTACAGTGCGTCTCATCCTCTTGACTGCACCAGATTTGCCATTTCTTGCAGTGATATGTTACTCCACTCTCCCACCAAGACATGTTCAATTGTTCTTGAACATGTCTGGTGGTACACATTGTTACATGTGGTTTGCCACGTCAAGGACAATCGGGCATCTTATATTACAGACACGGCAGTTTATTTCTCTAGCCACATCTGCAGTCCTCCTGCCTCCTGGACTATGGCATGTTCACACAGGTGATCAGGGACCCTGGGGCATCTTCTGGTGTTTTTTAGAGTCAGTAAAACAGTCCATTTTGGTTGGTGTGTAAAGAGGCTAATAGTATAATTAGCCTAGTTGAATTTATGACTGCTGATGGTTAATTAAGTCATTTGGACACATGCTAGATTGTAAATCCTATATATATACAAAAAGCTATAAATTATTTCTGGTAGAAAATCAGTATTATGCTACACTATCTGTCATTCATCCAGTGCTATTGTACTGAGAGTCTGTTGTGATCAGGTGCTTGTCTCTGGTTCTGCCAGTAGATGGCACTATTTTCCTTTGTTTTGATAGGCCTGGTGTCTGCTGACAAAGATGTGCCTCAGTTCCAGATGCTTGTTTGTATTATTGTGAATTATTCTGGTATCAGTGATACAGCATTAGGGAACAGACTGCATGCAGTAGCTCTATCTGTATTTCTTTTGGCTCATCTCTCACCTCTGGTTGAAACTCTTGTCTTGATCAGCATGTTGTAAGTTGTCTTTATGCTCTTCCTCACTCGACTTTTTTAAGACTGGGTATGCGCTATTTGAAACTCACACTCATAGCAAATAGTACCTTAATGAGCTGTTACATCTAAATAAAGGAGCACTGAGATTGATATGGCATGGATCAATGTCAGTGATATTCAGATAACTGTCAAACTAAACTGTCAAAAGGAAAAAGAAAAAAAAAGATGGTCCTTGGAGGATTTGGTGTAGGCAGCTTGAAGTACAAATGTCTTATAAGCTTCCTTATAGGCAATGATTTCTTGCATCTGTTGTGTTATCAGTACTTTGTGACGCAGCACCTTCTCTGTGCAGATCATGTCAGATATATCACTGTCAATGTGACGCTTAAATTCTGCTTTGGGATGTAAAAGCTGAATTGCAAACAGACACAGATCCTTGTCCGCCACACCTAAGTTTAACGCTCAGCACACAACACACCCTTACAGGTGAAAAGAAATACATGGCTAAAGAATGAATGCAGGCACATGCAATCACATACTGAAGCATGCCGTACCTGCTCCGTCACTCTGAGCATTGAAGTCACAGGTTTTGAGGACGTGGCATTTTTTTTGGAGCACAATGACAGTTGACAATTTTGAGTTTGTTTTCTTTGTTTGGCTATAATTAGGAAATGATCAAAAAGAGTTGTTGGCAGTTACCTTTTTTTGCATATCAGCATAGGTTTGTCAGCAAGTCAGATTATCATTTATTATATTAATAAGTTAGTTTTATTTAAATACAAAAACATTCAACACATGCATGCGTATATACATATTTATTAAGGAATTAATAAATATTCTAATAAATAGTATTACTTAATATTTTCAGACCTGTTCTTTGGTCAAATATACCACTGAAAACATACCCTAAAAAGTTTTGTATTTTTATTTGTAATTTCTGTTACTGTATCTAGCTAACCATTCTATTTTATGAAAATGTATTTAAATTAACATATCTGGTTAGGGAAAATGCTTCTGTCATTTATTGCTATTTGGTTGATTTTGAATTGTTTAATTGCAAAGTAATTAAATGAAAATAATAATTTATGATAAATTAAAGTGACTATAATTAGTGTCAATTACCTTTTATGACATTGCATATCAGCATAGTTTTGTCAGCAAGTCAGAATGTTATTTATTATATTAATACAAAAACATACAATACATGTGTATAATACATTTTACATATACATTTATTATAATTAATACTGTATATTTTAATATAGATAATCATTCTACATTTTTTAGAAAATGATTACAAATTTATTTCAATTATTTGATTATAAGTGTTATAATTATAATAAGTGTGTTTTGGAATTATAGTAATATGCTGGAATGTACATAGGATGTACCCCAGCTTCTGATTCATCTGCTAAAAGTAAAAGGAAGTAAGATGTCGATTATTACGAAGAAGGATGTTTCTTTGTACACAATACACATGCTTGCCAACTGTTGTGTGTACGTGTGTTTCCTTCTCTTCTCCCCGCCTTTAAGCACTTAAAATTTTTAACTTCTTCCTGGAGTGGAGAGGATGCAGGGGGCGGAGACACAACCAGTTCGCCTCTCTCCCAGACAGCCAATCAGTGCGCAAGAGCTGTCTTGTCCCCGCCCCCTGGGCCGGTCCTGCTAGAGCTGCTTTGTGTGAAGCATGCAGGGTGCCGCTGTCCTCCTCCCTTTTGCTTTAATGGCTGTCAGAGACGCCGAATAGAGGGAAAGCAGCTAGAAAGGGGCTCCATTTGATTAGAAAGCAGCGGAAAAGAAAACACTGCACACACCATGATGCCAGGACATGCTAGAAACCCACACGTGAGTCAGATGCCATTTTGTCATTTGCTTTTCCTTGTTGCTTCTGCCTGCTTCCATCCCTCTCCCTCCCCCGTTTGTAATGTTTAGGGTGCAGCTAGAGTCTTGTGATACCTCTTAGCAGGGATGATGAGTGTGTGAGCTGGAAACATGGTGGGTTTCTCAGTATCTTGATGTGGACACTTAGTCAGAATGGTATTAGTGATGTGACTTCTGGGTTTTATTTTTATGTGGAGTAGATGACAAACACAGAGGCTGGTGGGACAGATGGACAGTGCCCTAGAATCCCTCTAGTACATAGTAGGACAAGTGTGAGAGTAATGAAGATTTCCCAAAAGGCCTAGCACTGCCTTAAACTATGCCATATGCCGTTGTAACCTCATTTTTGGAGGACGCGTGGGAGTTGGCCCTGAAGATGTTGTGTAGACATCTATTGGCTATAGAGCACAGACACTGTACTGTCTGAGACCTTGTTCATGTCATACCACGAGAGTAAAATCTTTGAATAAGTCATTATAATACAGGGTTCTTCTGCATGAAGAACCTATACTCGTATATGTCAGGTTAAGATTACTGCACGTTTACATTGAAAGTTTGTGGTCTGTAAGATTTTCTGGGTAAAAAAACAGCTTCCACAAAAACTGTTTTCAACATTATTAATAAGAAATATCTGTTGAAAATAGAGTGATGGCTGCTGAAAATTCTGTTTTGCCATCACAGGAGTAAATTACATTATAAAATATATTAAAATAGAAAACAGTTAAATGAATTTGTAATAATATTTCCTAACATCACTGTTTTTACATTTTTAAATCATAAAATGCAGCCTTGATGAAAGATTATTTAAAAAAAATATGAAAAAATATTAACAACCTTAAACTTTTCAAAGGTACACTACGTTGTTTTGAACTGACCTTGGCAACAAACATAGATTTGTTGTGAAGCACACACAAGACACTGAAAATGTTCATTCATTCTTTTGCTTCGTTTCATTCATTCGTTTGTCTGTATGTTCATTTGGTCCAGTTTAACCAGTTTGTGTTTTCTAGCTTGATTAAATCACTGTGACATGTATCTTACCGCTGTACCGACTAGGCTATACATTTCTCAGTGGCACATGATATTGAGTTATGAATGTACAGCGCATTTAACATACTGTAATGATTTACATATGATTTAGACTTCTTCTATTATAAATATTTCTGAATTAAAATGAATTAAATGTTTTTTTGGGGATATAATGTCAAGCTGGTGTAACCAACCTAAGATTCAAATGAAGAATAAAAAGGCTAAAATCTTTGAGAAAGAGCTATATTAAGGAGTTTGTCATAATTTTTTAATTTTTATATTAATAGTAGTATTTAGTAATTAAGTTGTAATGAACAGTGATGAAGCAGTAATGAAGCTGTTGCATTTTGAAATGTTACTCATATTTAAAATACTTTGCTTGTTAAATCAGAGGAAGTGTGGTTTGACCAACATGAAAAAAGACATTGAAAATTATTTACATTAAAAAATCTATTGATTCGGATATGTACCCATGTTCTAAGAGCATGAAACCTCTAAGACATCTCTATTATTCTTTGTACCAGTTCATTAATGGTTCAGCTCTCTGGTGCAACTGGTTTGTCATGGCATTTAGTTGTGACAATTAACATTTGACATGACCCAATTTTCCAGTCATCTTTGGCTTTGTGACAGAAGACGACTCAAACCACAAACTTGAACATATTTGCATTGGCCCCAAGACACACCCTTGTGGCATTCCTCCATGTTTGGGATAGTTTTCTTTTGAGTGTGAATGGCTGAAAGCTATATCTCTTCTAATATTAATATAGAATATTGTTGTATGGAATCATTCATATTATGAGACAAAATGCTTAAACCAGATTACCACAACATTTGCTTTGGCTCTACCATTATATTCTCCCTGGATGGCATAATACTTTTTTTTTTTGTCTTCACAAAATATCTTTTTGTTGTGAAATATTTACTGATTTTTATAAAGTAAAAAAATATATATTGTTAGTAATTTTTTAAGATGAACATTTACTGGACTGAAGCAACTTAGGTGTACTGGATCATTCATACTCATCTTTAGAAAAATAATGTTAAAATGTAACTATCAAATATGAGAAATTCTTTGTTTGTTTTGCCCCACAATACAAATATAGAGCTTTGATCATAAAACTACGCATTTAAATATAATCTTACTAAGGGAGATATGGAGTGATTACTGATATTTATATGTATTTTATGCAACTAGTCTGCTGTACTATTATAAAATTATTTTTGATTTACATGATTTCATTTTCTGTTTTGGCTATATAAATGTCAATATCTGCACAAAACTGCATTTTTTGCGCAGTTTTGGCCCTCTGAATAAAACCGAGATATTTTTTCCTTCTGTGAGCTCCGTATTTCTCAATGTCATACTACGTGAGCCATAAAGCCTAATGTATCAAAAAAAATTTTTATTTTATATATATATTTTTTTGTAAAGATTCAGTGAACTGTTTCATTCAGGGGCAATTCCAGGATTTTCATTTTAGGGGGGCTCAGCTTCTAATGAGGGTTGCTTGAGCACCTGCCCTTTTTCTTCCTCGAGAGAAAGGGCCCTTTTTTTCGGGGAGTGTTTTTTTTTTTTTTTTTAATAAATGAATATACTGTATGTATATGTGCGCGTGTGTTTCTGTTTGCGCACAGCTTTCCCTGTCAAACAAATAAAACATCAAAATATCAGGTCGGGTCGGGAAATGTTGAGACCGTCTCTGTAGCACACAGTGTAGCACACATTGATCGGCACATGCACATCGGAGACAGGCAGAGAGCCACAGAAGTGAAGCCCTGCCCTGTTTGTCTTGGTGTGGAGGTGAGTGGTGATGAACAACAGACTAAGCTATCTGTGCCTCAAATTTACAGCTAATTATCCAAAAGACAAAAGGCAATTATAGTTAATTTGTCTTGCTAACATCCATGACTCATGAGAGAGTTACCATGTACGTTAGTAGGTTAGACCAGTGCGCGTTCTTTCACTGCATGATTCAGTTTATTAAAATGCAGAATGATCACAAAATTCAAGATATGGAAGCAGAAATGTATATTCCAATTTGTGTCTCTGAGCAACATGACACTGTTTTGTTCCTGAATGAATCAACCTTTTAAATGATTTGGTTCAATCGCAATGACTCACTTATTAACAGTGACTTGCTGCCACCTACTGGCGGTTTTAATTTCACATTTAAAGTATCTTCATTTTTAAAAATAATTTCAAATATCAAAAAAAAAAAAAAAATATATATATATATGGAGGAAACCTGTGGTGTGATGATGGGTGAACGTAGCGAAAACTTAGGCTACAGTAGATGGGGAACCGATTGCTCCCCCATGATATTTCGTAAACTTTATTTATGACGAACTGCACAGATGCAGATATTATAGCAATCTATCGATAAACACACACCTTGTCCTCTGTTTCTCGCTCTGCGCCGCTGCGGTCTGCAGATTGAAAAAAGAACGCGCTGAAAGACGGGGAGGAGCCGATCGAAGTCTGCCGCCGTTTTCAGATGAAATTTAAAGGGGACTGAGGTGATCACAAATTTGTGTACAGTTTATGGAACTAATATAGCTCCCCCCCTAAAACTGGCCTAGCGACGCCCATGGTTTTACAGTTAAATATAGTTTGTCTTTGGCAGGTTTGGTGATTTTCCTACAATGCAGTGGGACTTTGGCACTCATAACCATAGCCACTATATTCCATGTATTTAGCTTCTGCTACTTTCCAGATGTGTTGTTTACTTAATGCCTGTAAAACAGGTTTGAAGTCGTTAAAATGGTTAATGTCCAAATACAAGGTACAAGCGTTTGAAGGTGTCCTCTGGCATTGAAAGCGTTTCGCAATGTGTGCTGCAGTAAAGGATTGTGTATTCAGGCAGGTCACTTTCATAATGGATGCATAGTTTTATGTTCCTCTATGAAGTGACATAGCAAAATATACCTATTTTCTTATTCTGTTTTCATGCCTCAGAGTGTTCAGGTCAGGAATACTCATGTAAGTATGATCCTTCTAAATTTGGAAACCCCTGGCATGAAAGGCTTGCTCTGATTTACTACAATAGTATTTTCATTGTTTTTTTTTCTTCTTTTATTTAAGCATACAAGCAAAGGTTTGGAATTTGTATGATTTTTTAATGTTTTTGAAAGTCTCTTATGCTCTCCAAGGCTGCATTTATTTGACCAAAAATACAGTAAAATCTGCCTTATTGTGAAATATTGTTTTTCTTTTCTAATATATTTTAAAGCTGAATTTTCAGAAGCCACTACTCTAGTCTTCAGTGTTGCAGTGTTGTGTTGCTTAATATAATTTTGGGAACTGATATTTTTTAACATTATAAATGTCTTTACTGTCACTTTTGATCAATTAATTGCATCCTTTCTGAATTAAAGTAGCCTATTAATAAATAAATAAAAAATTACCCATGGTTTTACAGTTAAATATAGTTTGTCTTTGGCAGGTTTGATGATTTTCCTACAATGCAGTGGGACTTTGGCACTCATAACCATAGCCACTATATTCCATGTATTTAGCTTCTGCTACTTTCCAGATGTGTTGTTTACTTAATGCCTGTAAAACAGGTTTGAAGTCGTTAAAATGGTTAATGTCCAAATACAAGGTACAAGCGTTTGAAGGTGTCCTCTGGCATTGAAAGCGTTTCGCAATGTGTGCTGCAGTAAAGGATTGTGTATTCAGGCAGGTCACTTTCATAATGGATGCATAGTTTTATGTTCCTCTATGAAGTGACATAGCAAAATATACCTATTTTCTTATTCTGTTTTCATGCCTCAGTGTGTTCAGGTCAGGAATACTCATGTAAGTATGATCCTTCTCAATTTGGAAACCCCTGGCATGAAAGGCTTGCTCTGATTTACTACAATAGTATTTTCATTGTTTTTTTTTCTTCTTTTATTTAAGCATACAAGCAAAGGTTTGGAATTTGTATGATTTTTTAATGTTTTTGAAAGTCTCTTATGCTCTCCAAGGCTGCATTTATTTGACCAAAAATACAGTAAAATCTGCCTTATTGTGAAATATTGTTTTTCTTTTCTAATATATTTTAAAGCTGAATTTTCAGAAGCCACTACTCTAGTCTTCAGTGTTGCAGTGTTGTGTTGCTTAATATAATTTTGGGAACTGATATTTTTTAACATTATAAATGTCTTTACTGTCACTTTTGATCAATTAATTGCATCCTTTCTGAATTAAAGTAGCCTATTAATAAATAAATAAAAAATTATATATATATATATATTTATATATATATTATTACAAACTCCAATCTTTTGCACGGTAGTGTAACAGATCAAGTTCCAATCTTGGATGGTGATTGGTCAATACAGGGTTCAAGTTGTGCTGAAATTCAATATACTGTAGTAATATCTATTAACTTTAGTTTACATGTCAGGGATTATGTCTTCTAGTGGAAGGATGGCACTAAATAAACTATTGCTTTTAGTGATTTGCTTATGTAGTTTTCCAAAGTGTTACTAAGCTGTGACTAATTTCGCATATTCATTCTTCTTTATACATTCTCAGAATACTGTATACATTTGTAAACATGTTCCTCATTTAGGAACTTTACTATCTGAGGACACAGAAAGCACAGCAGAAGATGGAGCGATCGGAGAAGAGGTTGAAGGAACGACTACGCGTGTGCGTGGCCACCTGTAACAGGGCGGACTACTCTAAACTCGCACCCATCATGTTCGGCATCAAGTCTCACCCTGAAATCTTTGACCTGGAGGTGGTGGTGCTGGGTTCACATCTCATTGATGATTACGGGTAAGACTGCTAGATAATGCTGATCATAAGTCGTTTAACTGATCTACATTCAATTGTTTAAGGAATATTGCATATCAGAGCAGCTGACAATCATGACTCTTAAGTAAATTAGTTTTGTCGTTCCAAAACTGAAATGCTTTTATTTCTTCAATGGAACACAAAAGAAGATATTTTGTCCATGCATTGAAAGTCGGTGTGATCCAAAGTTGTTTTGATCCCCACTGGTTTTCATTTTACAGACAAACAGTTGAGACATTCTTCAAAATGTTATTTTATTTTATTTTTTTGTGTTTGTGTGTGTTCCATGGAAGAAAGCAAGTCCTACAGGTTTGAAATGTGACATGACGGTGAGATAGAATTGTTATTTATTGGTGAACTGTTCCTTTAAACAGATCTGATCCTGATCTGTATTGACTGTAATTTAGGTGATAACTTCTCATAGCAGTAAAATAAAGAGCAAGATAAGCCACAGGTCCAGTAACTCTATCTTCATCTGGGCTTGAGAGCTTCAGAACATGAATCAGCACTATTTCTCACTGTTGCCATGGAAATGTTGGAATGCAGCTCTTGACGGTGGGAGCTTGGCTCTCACAGTGGGCTGCTGATGGTGGCTAGAAGCCATTGTCTTTTATCAGTGAAGCCAAACCAGTCTTGACTCCTCCTTGGGTCATGTAAACTTGACATTACCTACAGGTCAAAGTACTGTAAATGGACAACATGCTGTCTCTTACCACTCAGACTTTGGTTTCTACATAATTTCTCTCTTTGATGCTAAATACTAAAAATAAAATGATAAATTTAGAAAACTGACTGAAAATGTTCCCCATTCTAACTGTAACATACAGCGAAGATGTTATTGTAATATTTGCATACTGAATCCAAATTGGTCTTCTTTTTTAAATGTATTTGCATACTGAATTGTGATGGAACTTTCTTGCTCTTTGATGCATAGTAGGGCTGCAAAAA
Organism: Sinocyclocheilus rhinocerous; assembly: GCF_001515625.1. Classification (NCBI taxonomy): domain Eukaryota; kingdom Metazoa; phylum Chordata; class Actinopteri; order Cypriniformes; family Cyprinidae; genus Sinocyclocheilus; species Sinocyclocheilus rhinocerous. The sequence goes on along the minus strand of NW_015659004.1, from coordinate 129,215 downwards.
CTAATCGCTAAAATCAATAAGAATCATTAAAATAATTTACAACACATTTGTTTGGCAGGATGTGCAATAACAATTTTAATAATGTATTAAAATGAATTTATTAAGCAAAAGTATTGTTTTAAATATATATATTTTTAGAAATAATCGTCAGAATAATCGATGATCAAAATAATCATTAATTGCAGCCCTAAAGCATAATTAATGATAGTTTCTTTCTCTCTTTCCCAGAAACACATTTCGTATGATTGAACAGGATGAGTTCGATATCGGCTCTAAGTTGCACACCATTGTTCGTGGTGAGGACGAAGCTGCTATGGTGGAGTCTGTGGGTCTTGCGCTCGTGAAGCTTCCCGACGTGCTCCAGCGTCTCGCCCCTGACATTCTGCTCGTTCACGGTGACCGTTTTGACGCCCTGGCCTTGGCGACGGCAGCGGCTCTAATGAACATTCGCATTTTGCACCTGGAAGGTGGAGAAGTGAGCGGCACCATTGATGATTCCATTCGTCACGCCATCTCCAAACTGGCACACTACCACGCCGTCTGCACGCGCTCGGCAGAGAGACACCTCATCTCTATGTGCGAAGACCACTCTCACATTTTATTGGCTGGCTGCCCGTCATACGACAAGCTGCTTTCCGCCCACCAACGAGACGATTATACTGATATCATCAAGTCGTGGCTTGGTATGTACTATAGAGGAATGGGTTGAGATGGCAGTTACTAGAGATAAACAATGAAGACTGTGCAAGCAAAAATGTAAAGTTTGTTAAAAACTTCTAATGCTGTCTTTTATGTATATGTGATTTTATTTATCTCTTAAACAGGGGATGATGTGAAGGAACAGGACTATATTGTAGCTCTGCAGCATCCTGTTACCACAGACATCAAGAATTCCATTAAGATCTATGAGTTAATGCTGGACGCCCTCATCTCCTTCAACAAGAGAACTCTCGTTCTCTTCCCGAATATTGATGCAGGTCAGCTCTTTCTCTTGTTTTCTGTTTGTTTCTTCTGTCTGTCTTTTCTCCGTTTTTCCCACTTTTTGTGACTGATAACACTATATACACACTTTTGCTTCCCGAGTACAGCTGCAGTTTCTCTCAGATTGAAGGGCTTTATGTGACCCTTAGTGGTTTTATCAGCAGTGTAAGATAACATACAAGGGCTTTAGAAACAGACAAAACAGTTTGGCGGTTTGTTTTGAGTTTGGTCTTAATGACAGGTAGACACTACTGGAGGCAGCAGTCAAAGCAAGAGTTGCTGTTTCTTCCGTTGGAATAGAACTGTTTAAAGAAACACAAGGATGGAGTAGGTGACGTGACAAAAATGAAAACATTCAGCAAAAAATGCAGACACTATATAATCAATGTTCTTTTAGTGTCAATTATGTGCTATTGTAATATTTATTCATATTTTGAATTAGGTTTTGTTTTATATATTCAGTTTTTGTTTTCATTTTAGTTAAAATTCATATCATGTTATGTTATGTTATGTGACCCTGGACCACAGAACCAGTCATAAGTCGCACAGGTATATTTGTAGCAATAGCCAAAAGTAAATTGTATGGTTCAAAATTATCGATTTTTCTTTTATGCCAAAAATCATTCGTATATTAAGTAAAGATCATGTTCCATGAAGATATTTTGTAAATTTACTACCATAAATATATCAAAACTTCATTTTTGATTAGTAATATGAATTGCTAAGAACTTCAGTTGGACAAATTTAAAGGCGATTTTCTCAATATTTATTTTCTTTTGCACTTTGCACCCTCAGATTCCATATATTCAAATAGGTGTATCTCAAAATATCCCAAATATTGTCCTATTGTCCTAACAAACCATACATCAATGGAAACCTTATTCATTCAGCTTTCAGAAGATGTATAAATCTCAATTTCGAGACATTGACACTTAAGACTGGTTTTGTGGTCCAGGGTCACACATTATATTATTATATATTTTTTAAGTTACTGCAAAAAATAACTATATTTTGACAGTTACTATGATATAAATTTGTGGACATTCCACCCACCCCAAATCTCAGGGCCTTTCTAATGTAATGAGACATTTGCCATTGTATTACTTGTATACTATTTTAGTATTTATCCATGTTTTACATTTGCTTTTAGTTTTACATTTTTCATATAGTTTTCATTTTAAATTTGGTTTAGATTTTAGTAATGTGATCTTAGTTTTTGGCATTTGAATAAAAAAAAATATATTTTTAGCTTTAATTTATTTTTTAGTTTTAGTTGTAGTAATTTTAGTATTTCTACTAAAACGTTATTTTCGTTAGTTGCCAAGAAAACATTTAAACATTTCAAATGTTTGTTTTTAAAGGTTTTTGCATCTAATATTTCTCTTTCATTTTATTTAAGCTTTATTTCAATTAACATTTTTTAGTAGTTTCAGTTAATAACACCTAATATAATATGTCATGATTGTAGTTTCAATTAAATGTAAACTCTGGAAAAAAATAGAATTGTGACTCTTATGAGCCAGACATTTGGATTAATTGTTCAAAAAACTTTACCAGTTGAAACAACCTTAGGAAGCCTTCCCTGAATAAATGCTATAGAAGTGTAGTAGAATTCCGCTCCATTAATACCATACTGCTCTGTGTTTTGTGTCATGTAGGCAGTAAGGAGATGGTTCGTGTGATGAGGCGGAAGGGAATCGAACAGCATCCGAACTTCCGTGCGGTGAAGCATGTTCCGTTCGATCAGTTCATCCAGCTGGTGGCACACGCCGGCTGCATGATCGGGAACAGCAGCTGTGGAGTTCGTGAGGCCGGAGCGTTCGGAACACCTGTCATTAACCTGGGGACTCGCCAGACGGGCCGAGAAACAGGTGAGATTAGTTAGGAATATGAATGACTGACCTTTACAGAGGAAATTGAAGCATTATGGCAGGATATGATCACTCTTCTGTACTCTTTATAATGTTTGTTCTTTTCCATTCATGATGTACAGGATTCTTGAAATCAGCATGGCATGTTTATTCTTCTGAACAGGCCCAGACTGCTTTTTCTTTAACTGAGTGTTTAAATCTTTTGTACGAGTCTTGATGGATCATATTTACCAATTCATGTTTTTTTTGGCAATAGGGGAAAATGTTCTACACGTGCGAGATGCAGACACGCATAATAAAATATACCATGCCCTGGAGCTGCAGTTTGGAAAACGCTACCCCTGGTAATTAACTTTATTATTTTATTATAGCTCTCTCTCTCTCTCTCTTTCATACTATATATATCTATTTATTTATATCTGTGTGTGTGTGTATATACTTTTTAAATTTAATTATTTTTAATCATATTTGAATAATCTACCCCTGGTAATTAACTTTATTATTTTATTATAGCTCTCTCTCTCTCTCTCTTTCATACTATATATATCTATTTATTTATATCTGTGTGTGTGTGTGTGTGTGTATATACTTTTTAAATTTAATTATTTTTAATCATATTTGAATAAAAATAAATACATTAAATAATAAAATTATTTTAGTATTTTCAGTTGTCAGTTGAATTTTTATTTTAAGTTTTAGTAATTTTGTTACTTTTTTTGTGATTTTATTATTTTTTTTTATTTTGATATTTTTTTCGTTTTATATTTCTATTAAGGATTCAATTATTTATTTTTCCATTATAGTTTAGTGGTAGTAATTAGTAGCAGTGTAATTTAAAAAAGTAATTTTAGTACAATTTTAGTATTCCAACTTAAACTTATTTTATTTCCTGAGTTGTCAAGGCCACATTTCTAATTTGTTTTTTGTTTTTTTGATTTAAGTTTGTTTTTAATATAGTTATGAACATAAATATATTTCAGTTAATGTTTAATAGTATTCATTAAAAATAACACTGAATGTAATATAGAGTGTAAGCTTATTTTTAATTTAAAGTTTTATTATTGAATAAGAACTTATTTTATTTCAGTTAGTTGCCAAGGTAAGTTAAGATTTTTATCTAATATTTATTTTTTATCACATATTGTTATGGTTGGATCAGTCAGCTCATTTTTGGCCATTCTTAGATAACTCAAATGTAACATAACGTTAAACTCAGACCCTGAACATATCCTGTGTGTTCTGGCTCTGTCCGCTAGCTCCAAGATCTACGGTGATGGAAATGCGGTCCAGCGTATCTTGAAGTTCATGCAGTCCATTGACCTTTCTGAGCCACTACAGAAAAAGTTCTGTTTCCCACCGGTGAAGGAATGCATCTCTCAAGATATCGACCACATTTTGGAGACCCAGAGTGCTCTTGCTGTAGATTTGGGGGGGACCAACCTTCGTGTCGCCATCGTCAGTATGAAGGTATGCAGAGCAGACCTCTGGAGTCAGGTGTTCAGATCCAGTTCATCTTTTAGAAGATGCAGGACATGCACTGCGCTCTCAGTACAGCTGTGTTTGCTTATGACAGGATGTGTGTGCCAGACTGTGACGTGTTTTATGCAGCAGGATATGCAGCACTTATGTAAATATTTCATTCATGTGACGCACACAAGTCTGATAATAAAACGAACAGCGGCAGGTTTGATCAGAAGGGTTGTGTAATCAGCTCTTTCTGTGTGTGAATAGGGCAGTTTCTTGAACCACAGACTCGCCATTAAATATCTAATTAGTTTAATTATATTAGTTTAATTAAATATTTGGCCATAAATGCTGAATTGAGACACGCACTTATTTCAGATTTATGTATTTTACAATATTACTCATCATTCACTAAAAATATTTTAAAACAAAATATTAATTTATATTTATATTAATCTCAAAATGGCCAGATATCAGCCAATTAATCGCTTTGGCTTATATATTCACCTGTTATTTCATAAACATTATAAAGATCATACTGGTGCTCAAGCAGTCTAAAATGATCAAGTAAATTCCATCTATATTTAAATGTCTACTTGAATGCTGCAATTTGACCCAGTGTTTTATTGGTTTAGGTGTATAGCTATCACAGGGTCCATGCTTCCAGTCAGAGTGATGGAGAGGTACAAGTGTATGACAAATGATCAAATCAACATTATAAAAGCAAAAAATAATTCAATCTGTTATTGAAGCAAGGAGAGATTATTATTATGCTGTTTATTTATTTATTTTTAATTTGCATGCATAAAATTACTGTTCAAAAGTATGGAGTCTATGAAAATCTTTCTTTTATTTATTTGATCAAAAATACAAAAATGTCATGTTGTGAAATGTTATTACATTTTAAAATAACCGTTTTAGATTTGAATATATTTAAAAATGTCATTTATTCCTGTGATGGCGAAGCAAAATTTTCAGCTTTAGTGTTACATGATTCTTCTAATATGCTGATTTGGTGCTCAAGAAACATCTCTTGTTTAAAAAAAATCTTTTTTTTTTATTATCAAGGAAATGTTTTTAAATAATCATTATTAATATTATCAGTTGTGCTGCTTAATTTTGTGTGATACTTATTTGATTTGATTAGTAGAAAGTCTGAAATAAAAATAATTTGTACCGTAAATGCCTTTACTGTCAATTTAATGCATCCTTGCCTAAAATATAAATTTATTTCGAAAAAAAGAGACTTTCTGCTGATCCCAATTTTTTGAATGGTAGTGTATCTTGCGGAATGTGATTGAGCTAAAAAATTTAAGGTGAAGTAATTTACTATGTAATTTTTCCTGCAGAATTTTATTGTGATGGTTTAATAGTTGGTTGTCATTGTTGCGTGATATTTGTTTGTTTGTTTGTTGTTTACATTTCCATGAAATTAGGTGTAAAATATTTTCCAATATTGAGGATTTCATCTTGTAAATGTGTGCTTGTGTTTCAGGGTAAAGTGGTTAAGAAATATGTCCAGTTGAATCCTAAGACGTTTGAGGAGAGGATAGAGCTGATACTGACCATGTGCAAACAGGCCATGGCTGACGCCGTTCACCTCAACTGCAGAATCCTGGGTGTCGGTATGTCTGCGTTTGTCCCAGGTCTTTTTCTATGCGTCTATAAATTCACTCACTCATTCACTGTCCATTTCTTTCAGGTGTGAGCACAGGGGGGCGAGTGAACCCACAAGATGGGATAGTCCTCCACTCCACTAAGCTAATCAACGAGTGGAGTTCGGTGGACATCCGTACACCTCTTTCTAGTGCACTTCATCTCCCCGTGTGGGTCGATAATGATGGCAACTGCGCCGCCCTTGCTGAGAGGAAGTTTGGTCATGGGAAAGGCATGGAGAACTTTGTCACCATTATCACTGGAACCGGTCAGTTCCCTTTAGTAAATCCATTTCTGTTAGTTGCTAGGGGTGGTGGGCTTTCCCTTTTGTATGATAATGCAAAGAATGAGACCTGACAGAAAGTGGGATTAAAGCTGACAGACTGGTCACACTGGTTATTTAGGTTACTGCAATCTTATTGTACCCTTAGAGGGTAATTCTCAAGAAACGGTGCTAATTATGCCTGATTTTGTTTTTCCATTTGAAAAGGTTACAGCTGAAATCTCTTTATTTAAATGATATATTATAATATAATTATATTAAAGTTTTTATACATAATATTAATAATGTAAATGTGTATATTTTTATTTTATAAATTAATAATTTAAAATTATAAATTTTATATATTAATATTTACTTCGCCATTCAAATATTTGGGGCCAGCAAGATTATTTTTTTTGTAATTTATACGTTTATTCATCAAGAATGCATTAATTTGATCAAAAGTGACAGTAAATACAGTTATAATGTTACAAAATATTTCTCTTTGGATTAAATGCTGTTGAACTTTCTATTAATCAAAGAATCCTGATCCAGTTTCCACAAAAATACTAAGCAGCACAACTGAGCATCAGATCAGCATATTAGAATGATTTCTGAAGGATCATGTGACACTGAAGACTGGAGTAATGATGCAGCTTTACCATCACAGGAATAAATTATATATTTTTTTTAATTAAAAAAGAAAACCTCTACATTAATAATAATATTTCATGTTATTGTTGTTTTTACCCTTTTTTTATCAAATAAATGCAGCCTGGGTGTGCATAAGATACTTCTTTCAAAATTAAAAAAAATATATTACCTACCTTTTGATTGTAGTATATATTTTTAACTTTTATGCTTGATTACTTAGATTTTACCATATCAGTACCAGTATTTTACCACATCATACCAACTTTTTTAAAGACTTCTGAACCATTATTTTGCATTACACACAAATATTGTGACTGTATCCTGTTAATTATATGTAAAATAGGTCATGTGGCATTAATTACATCTTTTTCTGGGAATGAATCAGAAAACATTGAGAAATATTGTTTTTCTCTTTAACTGAAACAGGTGTGTGTACTGTATATAAGTAATTAGAAACACATGATCAAACAGATTTCTAATGCCATGTCCCTGCATAAATAAAGACCGAAACTGATATAATTGTTACTTATATTTGACTTCTGTGACTCTGCCTGTAATTAGCTTTGCATTGTGTTTATTTGTGCAGGAATCGGAGGTGGTATAATCCAGCATAATGAACTGATCCATGGCAGCACGTTTTGCGCGGCAGAACTGGGACACATCGTGGTCTCATTGGAAGGACCAGAGTGCATGTGTGGCAGCCACGGCTGCATAGAGGCCTACTCGTCAGGTCTCGCCCTGCAGAGAGAAGCCAAGAGACTCCATGACGGTGAGACAGTTAGACTAAAACACGGTTGTCAGCCTCGCCCACTCTGTCGCAAAATGCTCCAGCTTTTCAAGTATTTCTTTTTCAGTTGATAGTGAACAACTAAACTGGTTTGAATTCCTGTAAAACATCACAGTTAACAGTGATGTAAACCCTCACTATTGTTTGTATTTGTCTGAACTTGTTGTATTCCTTTCATCCTCAAGCCTCATATTTCTCCACCAGCCTTTATCTATTCATTCTTTAAAGACAAAAATGGACCCAGCCCTGATATGACAGAATAATCACACTGAATGCTAGCCAACAATGTGGCGTAAAAGTATCGACACCTACTAATATTTCTCTGTAGTGTAATAGTGTCTCAACATTTGATGGATGTCTTGTTCATTTATTTTAGTGACAGTTTATTTGAATTTCTGCTTTACAATAAGGTCCCATTAATGCGTTAACTAACAATAAGCAGTACATTTGTTACAATAACAAAACTGTTCATTTTTAGTCTATTTTATATATATATATATAAAATAAATCAAATAATATAATATATTATTAAATTATTATTAATGAAATACAAATTAATACATGCTTTAGACGTTTAGAAGTAACATAGAACCTTAGTTTAACTTTAGTGTAATGAATTAAAAAATCTTTGTGATTTTATTTGAAAGAACTAGCTCAAAAAATACAAAAATTAAATTAAATTAAATTAAATTAAATTAAATTAAACTGAATCATATCTGTTCCCACAAATCTCTGTTATTTTCTTTTCAGCTTTTGCTACTTTGAGGACTGGAAATGATGGACGATTTTGTATCAAAATAAACACTTTTTTTTGTTTTACATTTAATTATACTGTACACAGTAGTTAATGTCAAAATCTAGCAACATTTCTAGTTTGAAACTAGTTGTTTCAAAGCTTTTCTAAAATTAATAAACTAGGATTTTTATGGTTTCATTCAGATTCAGTAAATAATAGTATCGTCCTAAGGTTGGGTTTGCAATAGAAGAGTTGTGCATATCAAATGTTACAAAGTTAAAGTAAAACGTTGTAATTACATGTTTCTTTGACGTTTAATTTGCAGAGGACTTGCTGTTGGTGGAAGGAATGACTGTGAATAACAAAGAACAGGTGAATGCTATTCATCTCATCAACGCTGCACACCTCGGCAACTCCAAAGCCGAGAGTGTTCTTCATACCGGTAAGATGCACATTCAAGTACATACATTATTCTGAGCAGATTTGTAGTGAAGAAAAGCACTGACAGCCTCTCTTCTGTTCCCTAACAGCGGGAACTGCCCTGGGTTTGGGCATCGTGAACATCCTGCACATGATCAACCCGTCTCTGGTGATCCTGTCTGGTGTCCTGGCGGCGCACTATGAGAATCCCGTTCGTCAGGTGATCAGCCAGCGTGCTCTCCTCTCGGCGCAGGGGACCAAGGTCATGGTGTCTGAGCTCGAGGATCCTGCGCTGCTGGGTGCCGCCAGCATGGTACTGGACTATACCACCCGCCGCACCTACTGAAAGAGCTCGAAGACCAGGAACCAATCAGTTACAGACTTAAAGACCGAGGGCCAATCATGTGCTATGTCCTTGTTAGGATCATAGTGGCTTCGAAGCCTGACCTAAACACTTTTATTCATCTAGTTTGTACTATAGTCACATATACGTGCTATATTATTTGGGATCAATTGCCTAATGAAAGATTTTTTAATTTTGAAGAATGGTTAAAGTATTTGAAGGATGGTTTTATTTAATATTTGTACAGTGGAAGTAAGGGGTATTTGAGAGAGGCTGCTATAAAAAAACTGCTGTGGTTTCGTCACCCATTCTGTCTATATTGCTTTCTATTGTTTGTATTTTTTATTGGAGGCAGTTGTGTTCTCCTTTGTGCCTTATGCTGGTTGCCAAGCCTTTGTGTTTTCAGCACCATATGTTTCAATGTATTCGTTCACTCAGCCTGTATGAATGAATGAAAAATGTTTGTCCAGTATGTCTAAAGTAATTTAATATTTAATTTGAATCACAGAACCTGTAGAATCGTTTACCTATTATGTACGTTAAAAATGATTGAAAACAAAGTTTCCTTTTATTGCCAGTGAATTGTTTTAATATATCCTGCAATACACTTAGAAACCTTAAATATTGACGAAAGACGGTGTCATATTTGCAGAATATTTATATATATATATATATATATACATATACATATATATATACATATACATATACATACATACATATATACACATATATATTATGTATACATATACACATATCTACATATATATATATATATACATACATACACATATATATATATACATATACATACATACACGCACACACATATAGATAGATGATAGATTTATATATAATGATAGATGACGTGCGTGTATGTACGGTGACGCATTGCTGCCACACACATTTTTTTCCCCACTCAGTTATGTCCTAATAACGACATCTTTTCTCGTAATAACGAGATGTTTTCTCGTTAAAACGACATCTTTTCTCGTTAAAACGACATCTTTTCTCATAATAACGAGATGTTTTCTCGTTATTATAGATATATATGGTACATTATGTGAGCGAGCTAAGCTACTGTCCACGCTGCTGTCGCCACAGTCTGAAACTGTCTGGCTGTT